>NC_068309.1:21189525-21491212 GCF_025860055.1 Xyrauchen texanus | reverse complement strand
CTCCAACCTCAGCATGTTTAATAATGATCATTCAGGAAGGATGCAGTGCATTTGAAGATAAAAGGCTTAATTAAAACATCTAACATAAGAGCATGCAACTCACCAGCACACAGGCAAATGGTAATAGAGCAGTTTTGTACAAGTATAATAATCGCATACAGACATCATAGCTCCTGGGGCCAGTTGCATAAACATAACCATTAACTTAAGACTGCATCTAACAATTAGTTTGACTAGCTAAAGATGCCATAGAAAGCCTGTTGCATAAATAAGCTCACAGTTGTCTTTAGTAAGACAGTCTAATTTGCATTGCATTGTGAGAAATGTAAGACTCTGAACAGCTTTAAAAAAATGGCCGACAGTGGACGCTCAATACAATTTCTTTCACTGAAAATATTTGCTAATTAGAGGACTACAGTGCTTCAAAATTGATTCTAATGAACAAATTTAGTAATTTAACCCAAATATTAAAAAACACATTGCCTTCACTTCTGAGACAGTCAATCCACACATCTTATTATGTGGCTTGTTGTGCATGACACTGTGGAGACTCACAGCATGTAGAGAATCATGCTACTCTCCGTGATTCACACAACTTACCACACACCCCATTGAGATTGAGAACCACTAATCCTGACCACAAGGAGGTTACACCATGTGACTCTACCCTCCCTAGGAACCGGGCCAGTTTGCCTGGCTGGAGTCACTCAGCAAACCCTGGATTCGAACTCGTGACTCCAGGGGTGGTAGTCAGCATCAATAATTGCTGAGCTACCCAGGCTCCCCAGGGGTCTACTTCTTAAATTAGGCTGATCAAAGTTTATATGCAACTGACTGAAAGAATTAAGACCAACAGTTTAGACGACTAACTAGTAAGACTAAAACAGTTTTATGCAACTGGCCAATGAACATCTAAATGACCATAATTTGGATAGTGCCTGTGTCATTAATGATTTTAATTCATGTTAATTGACATTTGACCCGTTACTAATACCTTTTGCCAGTGCAGTTTGGTTATTAAAATTATGTTTACTTAACTGTCCCCTACATAAAAGTGTAGCTGTATGAACTGTTTTTCAGAGCTTGTGTGGGAGGCAAGAGTAGGGCTCAATTTTGAATGATCATGGTAATTAGTGCGACACTCACACTGAATAAAAGGCATCTTGAAAATAGGCCATGCAAAGACAAACTGAAGCAGTGTATTACTATGACTGACATATTCTTCCTTTATCTATCTGTGTGTCCTGTTTTAGTTGACATCTGACATTTTCTTCTTTCTGGGGCATGAATTCATAATGATGAAGCTGTGTTGGGTTTTTGGACAAACCTATACAACTCTAAATCAGAAAGGTTTGTTGCAGTTGTTGATTAAATAAAATGCCTTATAAGCTCAGCCAACTATTTGGGCAAAATGAACGAGGAGAGAGAACTGTCCTGGCCTTTTATCTTTAACAGCAAAAACTGTGGTTAGTTGACCCTCTCTAACCACTGTCTGCATTCTAATGAAATGAAAATGTCTTTTCACTCCTTCTTTTATCCATGCAGTCATCTTGGAGAATCTGTTTTGGTGGAGTGGGTGTTTAGCAAGATGCAACAAAACTCCAATTCCACCCTGTGTCCCCTTCAAAATTGGTTTAGCTAGAAGAGTACATCTCAACATAAAGCCAAACTTTGTCACCAGGTTTGAGTTTAAATGATTATTTTTTTTTTTACAACATACTAGTTAAAGATAAGAGTTGAATCTGGGGTAATGTTGTTCTGTCTATTGGTCTGCAGTGACATCAACTGGACACTTATTGAATTGTCCTCTAATAGTAGGCCTACATTAGGTCCTTACTTGGAATGTTGCACCTGGTTGGGTTTTAACCCAGCATCCTCTTTCAGTTTTTTTTTGCCCATTCCTTTCTTTATAAAGTGTGAACGGTCAGGAAATCTTCTGTGCCTCTTAAAGGAATATTCCTGGTTCATTACAAGCTAATCTCAATTGACAGCATTTGTGGCATAAACTCCACAAGGTAGTGTATGTAGCCCATTATTATTCAATATTATGATTAATGATATATTCTCAAATATTGACCAGAAAATTGGGAAATCCTTGTATGCTGATGATGGAGCATTATGGTTTAGAGGTCGTAATGAATTGTATGTTAAATCAAAAATGCAAGATGCAATTAAGGAAGTGGAAAAATGGACAAATAAATGGGGATTTAGATTATCAGTGTCTAAAACACAAGTCATATGTTTTTCAAAAAAGCATAAGATCACACCTGTATCCTTAAAATTGTACCCCAGGTGAAAAAGACGTACAATTAAGTGTATTAAAAATGCATTACATTATATTTGTATTGTACTAAAAACATATTTAAGTACATTTTTAATACACTTAATTGTACGTCTTTTTCACCTGGGACACTCAGCCTCTTGAGCAAGTGAAAGTTATTAGATTTCTTGGGATATGGTTTGATGAAAAGTTGACATGGAAGATTCATTTGGAAAAAATGGTTAATAAATGTAAAAAGATTGTTAATATCCTACGATGTCTATCAGGACAAGCATGGGGAGCAAGCAGGGCATCATTACAAAATATATATTGGGCACTAATGAGGTCTGTCTTTGATTATGGGTGTATAGTATATATGTCATCAGCAGAGTCTAATGTCAAAGCATTGGATGTCATGCAAGCTCAGGCTCTAAGGATATGTAGTGGATCTTTTAAAACATCCCCAGTGTCTTCTATGCAAGTGGAAATGGGTGAGATGCCTTTGAGGATCAGAAGGATACAACTGATGTTGGCATACTGGGTTAATGTGAGGGGACAAGTTGATAGCCACCCAGCTAAAGCTATCTTAAAAGACTGCTGGGAACACAGTAAGTCCAATTACAGAAGTTTTGGGTGGATTGGTGATGTGAAAGCTGAGAATATAGGGTTACATAAGTTACAGTACTGTTCAACGGTTTCAGTCCCTCCTATTCCTCCATGGTTTTTCCCTATACCAGATGTAGATTTATGCATTCATAAGGAAATCAAAAATAAATCAAAGGAAGTAGCAGTGAAGGATATTGTTAATTGTTATCTGGATATGCATTTTTCTGAATATACATTTATATTTACAGATGGTTCCAAGGATCCAAAGACAGGACATGCTGGGTCAGCAGTATATATTCCAAAGAATGGGGTAATATGTCAGGAAAGAATAACAGATGATTTATCAGTATACACAACAGAGCTGGTTGCAATTTTGTTGGCCCTGGAATGGGTAGAGGGAAATGATTTAAATAACTCCGTGATTATATCTGATAGTTATTCAGCTTTAGAAAGCATGAAATCTGGGAAATCTATAAGAAATGATATAATTCATAAAATATGTATGGTTTTACATAAGTTAAATGTAAAGGATTTAAAAATTAGGTTTCTTTGGGTACCTGCACATGTTGGAGTGAAAGGGAATGAGGAGGTTGATAAACTTGCAAAACAAACACTAAAACATAATAGAATATTACAAGTTCCATATAGCAAAACTGAAGCTAAAATATTAATTAAAGCATATGCAAGATCAAAATGGCAGGAGTATTGGGTGGATCAGGATAAAGGGAGACATTTATATAATATACAACCAGAAGTGGGTATAGGAAGGATAGAGTGTAGGAGTAGAAGAGAGGAAAGTATAATTACACGGTTAAGAATAGGACACACAGGGCTCAATTCTTCATTGAAATTAATAGGGAAACATCCAACAGGGAAATGCCAACATTGTACTCATTCAGAAACTGTGGAGCATATTTTATTTCAGTGCACAAAATACAGTCAAGAAAGAAACCAGCTTTTTCAGTCTCTCAGAATGATCAATCAGAATAATTTCACAATGCAAGGTTTATTAGGGAAAACATCTAGTAACATTTATCACTTTGTTATTAAGTATCTGAGAGACATAGACTTAGACAAAAGGATTTACATTTTTTTTTTTTTTTAGCTAAGTTCCAATATCTCTTGATTCACACTCCAGCCCAGTCGGTGGCGGTAATGCACCGTTAAGTTGGTTTGCCAACCGCCATAAAAAACAAAAGAAGAAGAAGAAGATGATTTGTAGCATAATGTTTATTACAGCAAAATTAAATTAATACTGGTCCCTACTATTCTTTAAAAATAAATTGGGTTTATAGTGAGGCACTTACAATGGAAGTGAATGGTGCCAATCTGTAAATGTTAAAATACTCAGTTTCAAAAGTATGGCCAAAAGACATAAAAAATATGCATGTTTACATGATTTTAGTGTGATGAAATCACTTGCTGTCTAAATTTATGTCCATTTATATCCAATTTTACAACTTTGTTGGCATGATGACAAAACACTGGAAACACTAAAACCCTAAAATGACCGTAACAATAACAATTGAAACAACTTTACAGTTCAAATAATACTCAAGTTTTAACAGAGAATTGAATGTGTGTTTTTAAAAAATTATAAGCTTCTCAATTCTGCCTTTAATAATTGGCTCCATCCACTGTTGTAAGTGCCACACTGTAACTGATTTTTGCTTTTTTAAAGAAAAGGAGGGATGAGCCCAAATAGTTTTTTTGTTGTAATCAACACTATGCCACAAATGCTGTCGATTTAGCTTAACTTGTATCGAACCCAGAATATTCCTTTAATTATTTCCAAACATGTACTTCATACTTAATATCTTAATATTTAAAATTTCATAACAGCATTATACTCGACAAAACAGCATGCACAATCAGTTTAACCAAATGATATTCAGTGGAACATGAGGTTATGTAGCCAGTGTCAAGAGACTTTTGTGCGACTTGGTAACTAGTCTCTAGGCTGTCTGCAAGGACCCCAGCTGCTCTATTTAAAAACTGATTTTGACACACACGAGTTCAACAAAAAACAGCAATAAATCTTTTTACTTCAATGATTGGGATCCAATAATTGTTCAAATTGATTTGTGTAGGCCTGGACAGTGTTGGGTGTATCCATTTACAAAGTAATTAGTTACTGTAATCTAATTACTTTTAGTCAAACAATTATGTAACAAATTACATTTTAAATTCTTATCATCAGATTCGTGACTGACTTGCAATTAAAGTAATTACTTTTAAATACATTACTTGCGCTAAAGTAATATGTATATTAAAATGGAGTGGTGGTGGTGTAGTGGTCTAAACCACAGTACTGGTAAACTGGTAATCAGAAGATCGATCCTCACAGCCACCACCATTGTGTCCTAAGCAAGGCACTTAACTCCAGGTTGCTACGGGAGGATTGTCCCTGTAATAAGTAAGTCGCTTTGGATAAAAGCATCTGCCAAATGCATAAATGTAAATGTAAAATGTGAATTGTACATCTGTTAGCATTAGGGTATGCAACAATGAATGATTAGGAAATATAGACATTTTGAATCAAGCAAATTCAGAAAACCATTTAGATTGTAATGTAAAAATAAAAAAAAAGTAATGTGATTAAATTTTTAATTAAGTAATCTATATAAAAAATTGTCATTAGTCATTTACAGTGGATTACTTATTTTGAGTAACTTACCCAACACTGGACATGGATATGCCAAAACATATAGTATTTTTTGTCATAATAGAATCAAGTATAAGAACAGCACAGTTAAAAAACATCAAAAAGCAGGAAGATAAAAGTTTCAGCCCACTTATCAGAATTAAGATTGTGTTTTACTCAGCACATTTCAGCCAACTTAAGCCAGTCTTGGCTCATCCCTGAAGCCAGTTAAGCCAAACTGGTTCTCCAGCTTTCTATGGGAATCTTGTGATGTCAAGCAACACAACCAAAGTATCGGGTGTCTCCAGGTTATTGCAGTAATGATTAAATAATAATGAAGGCTGATTGTAACAGCATTGACACTAAAGACAAAATGATGTCCATTAAATAAAATCTAACATAAGCCTATAGGCCTAATAATCATCTAAATCATGTGTCACTAATACTTATCCTTCAATATTAGTTGATATTGCAACTAAAGTGCAACTTTCTTGTTCGAATTATGTTGTATTAAAGGCAGCTCGTGAAACTAACACGGAATTATTATATTTTTGTGTCAAAACTCACTATTTCCTCCCCCGCGTTAATCATAATATAAAAACCTTGTTTAAATAGGACATTTTAAGTTCTGCTTATTGTGTTACACGAAAGGTCATTATCCCTCTTGACAACGGCTAATTTGTTATTCCTCATGCTGAGTCAATCGAGAGCGCCATTGTCCTCGGGCGTGGCAGTAGATACCTGCTTTGTGCATGACCGTGTCCTTCGCGTGCACGCGCTTAGCAGGTACATATCTATTGACACTGTGCTGTGGTGCTTCCTAGCAGTGTGAAGATACGCGCGTGGATGGCACTGTTGCAAAACGTTTATTAGGACAGTTGCAAATGAAGCAAATGTGCAGTCCTACAGAAAAAATATATATATCCTAGATTATATAAAAAAACAAAAAACATTTAGTTTTGTTTTTGAATGGCTTCATTTCGATAAGTTCTACCCGTCGTTTGGGGAAGTGGGAAATACAATGAAAGACGTATATCTGCCATCCGATTCATGTATAAATGGTAAGAGGTTTTGTTATTTCCTTTTTCATTTACGACTTTATAACAAGATGGTTTGGCTTGTGAATGTGTGTCTAATTTGAGAGCTCAGGGTTGGTTTTGCTGAGGTGATATTTGGTCTCAATAGTCTATTTGTAATTGTTTCACACTACACTTGATTTTGGACTCATTAAAGTGCGCTCTTGTCGAAAGGGTGACATCATGTTTGTTTTTATCTTGTATACTATTTGTTTAAAGGACAATAATTTCTTATTGTATGTCTGAAGTTAATTTACACCTATGTACTTTTATTTTGTTTGATAACACTAGCTAACTATTTCAAAGCTTAAAATTAGTGTATTATTAAATGCTAAAAAAAAGAGTGTATGTTCATACACAAGTTTTTCATGTGAACAATCTGTTATGAAAATGAGAGTGTTGGTAATGTGGGTTATTCCAGTATAATATTATATAACATGTTTTAACCTTTCTTCTTTTGCCCAGGCTCAGTCATAAGAATTTTCTGTCCCACGTCCACCTCTGTTTGTATTTTTGACACGGGACTTGGAAACACATCTTTTAGTGAAGGTTACTCCAATGTAAACTCTACAGTCAACAAAGCAGCACTAGCCATCGACAAATGGAGCAACTACAATTTCTGGACCGGCTTGACACTGGCCATACTCTCATCTTTCCTGATAGGAGGAAGTGTTATTCTGAAAAAGAAGGCACTACTGCGTCTGGCCAACACTGGGGAGATGAGGGCAGGTCAGGTCATTTACATCAATATTTACATAATAGAATAGGGTCCATTTAGTAAATTTCTCTTTACAGACTGAATCAAACTCTTAGAAATAATAATACTTGTTTTTTGTTGATACTTGTAATTTTTGTATTATTAAAGTGAATTTGACCAGTCACATAAATGTGAGTATTTGGATTTAATGCTAATTGACCATTATTAACCAGTCTGGTTTTTCAATAAAGAGGTATAAACATCCTTGAGAAAACATACACTTGAGAGGAAAAATTGCACAAGATACTTTCATAGAGTATATCTTGAATTAAGTTGATGTTACCCTATTAGCAAATAGTTTTTTTTGGTTTGTTTGTTTTTTGAGATAAGTCTAAATCAAACAAAATTTTATGATGTTTATCCAGGGATGGGCAGTATTTCAGATACATGTATGTGAAGTGCATATTTTAAATAAAAAATTATATTATTAAGTCTTTGAAAAAAATCAAATGTCATTTGTATCTAAATATATTTATGTTTGGTATTTGTGTCCATGTAAAAATGTGATGGATTTTGGAAGGAGGCCTACATGAACACAATGTATATGTTGTGTTGCAATATACTTTTTGGTACCACACCAAAATGTTCTTTGCATTCAGAATAGGTCCAGATATTCTATTTTGATAATTTTTTTCCACACAGTATTTGGTATTTTATTTTGATACATTTAAAATGTACATTTTCATGTATTTGTGTATAATACATTGGGTATATCCTTTTAAAAAAAAAAAAAAAACTAAGCAAAATAATTTCAAAAGCAAAAATATCTTGAATAAAGTCCATTTTTCTTACCATATTGGCAAAGTAAATGTATTTTTGTTTTAAAGGATTTTTAGATTTCTTTTTTTTTTTTACGGGAAAAAAAAAGACAAAAACACTTATTAAGACAATGAATATTTTTACTGTACTTAACTAAACATACATTGTGAAATTGGTTGATACAAGTTCCCCTTTTTTATGCTTCACTTATGATGACAGAATTACTGGAGGTCTCTGTCTCATTTTAATAAACTAAACTATATATTTGAAAATACTTTGTGTAGCTGAGGGAGGCCATGGTTACCTCAAGGACTGGCTGTGGTGGGGTGGCCTTTTGACCAGTAAGTGTAATGCAATTGTACATTATTCTGCTATGTTGAGTAACCGACTCCTTTAACATAATCTTTTTTTTTTTTTGCTTAGTGGGTGGAGGTGAGGCAGCAAACTTTGCTGCATACATGTTTGCTCCAGCCACTGTGGTAACACCATTAGGAGCTCTCAGTGTTCTTATCAGGTAACGTCACCACCCTTGTTTACAATTGGCAACAATGTGCTCCACACACTGCTATGTAAACTTTACAAGCCTGTGAAAGAGAGGATCAGTGTATGTTGAAATAAATATATTATTAAACTCATATGTGAGCATTCTGGGCATCCTGAATTGCAACATGCTTTGTGCAATTAAAGAAAATCTTAAATATTGATCTGTTTCTCACCCACACTTATCATATCGCTTCTGAACACATGTATTAAACCGCTGGAGTCTTATGGATTACTTTTATGTGGCCTTTCTGTGATTGTTGGTGCTCCAGTAACACTTAAGTTTTTACATCTGCAGGCATAATCCATTGAACTATCCCTTTAACACAGCTTTAAGGACCCACACACTTCCACACTAATACTTTTTCATTTGAAAATGCATTGATTTTGCTACATTTACGCCTATCATCAACACTGGAATGGCATTTACCTTCACCGAAATAGAGCGCTTTGAAAACGATCTCCGTTACTGTATAATTTGGATAATAATGACATTAGGAAAACAGACTAGTATGGATGTGGCAATAGTCGCAGAATGTCTCCTATCATGTGTAATTATACAGACACAGTATACTGTATATCTACACATAACTGTGTAGTCATACAGAGGTCCAAATGATGTTGTTTCTCTGGCAGACGTCATCTTCGCAAACAGGTTGTTCAAATAATACATCAATACATGATTTCAAGAAAAACAGTCACGCACATCATGAGATGATTATTATAAGCATATGCCAGTCCTACACACCAATTCCTATGCAGGAAGTACTCAAGTCATGAGATCATAGTTTACACAAACATTAAACGCTTCTTTAAATGCCAACTTTTTTCAGTATGATTTAAAATGTATAAGCATGGCCCTTGGGTTAAATAAAAAAAGAATTCTTCACTTTTTGTGCTATTTCTGGGGTATTTATTAGAACAAAATTAAAGGTACTAATTTTAATGTTTGTTTACTCTTATTTCAGTGCAGTGCTGTCCTCTCACTTGTTCGGAGAAACAATGAATCTTCTGGGAAAACTTGGCTGTATGCTCAGCATATTGGGAAGTACTACAATGGTTATACATGCACCTGAAGAGGAAGAGGTGACAACTCTTAAAGAAATGACATACAAATTGCTTGACCCTGGTTAGTACTATGAACAATTTAATTATTGTATTTATCTGATCTTTAGACTCTTTTGCAACCAACAAATTAGTCAAATTCTGAACTGAACTTAAAGGTACAGTATAGTTCACCCAAAAATGAAAATTCTGTCAAATAGTGTTAAGCAGAATGTTTAGTCACCATCACCATTCTCTTCCATTGTATGGAAAAAGATGCAGTGAATGATGACTTAGACTGTCATTCTGCCTTCCATCCACCTTTTATGTTTTGTGGAGGAAAGTAATACTGGTTTTGAACAACATGAAGGTGAGTAAATGAGGACAGAATATAGAATTTTCGTTTTTGGGTGAACTATCACTTTAAATGCAAAAGCATTTACACATATCCTGCTTCTTCTGAAGGTTTTCTGGTGTTTGCCGGCATCCTGCTGGTAACTTGTTTGATCCTCATCTTCCATTTCTCTCCTCGCTTTGGTCAAACCAACATTTTAATTTACATCAGCATCTGCTCTTTGCTCGGAGCTTTTACTGTGTCCTCAGTCAAGGGACTTGGCATTGCGATACGCTCCGCCTTCTCTGACCATTTTGTGGTCCGTCACCCTCTCACCTGGATCCTTTTGCTTACCTTAATTGGATCCATCATCATCCAGGTCAACTATCTTAACAAGTCATTGGACACCTTCAATACGCTCCTGGTCTACCCCATCTACTACGTCTTCTTCACTACCGTGGTCCTGAGCACCTCCATAATTCTGTTTAAAGAGTGGGGAGCCATGTCAGGAGTAGATGTGGTGGGCACTATTGGGGGCTTCTTGGTGATAGTGATTGGAGTGAGCATGCTGCACCTCTTCAAAGATTTGGATGTGTGCTTTGAAGATTTGAGAAGCAACCTCTGTCAGCCATTAGGTCAGGAGAGCCCATCAAAGAGGGAGGACAAGCACATCCTCATTGAAAACATAGAGTGCCTGCCACCCATGAGAGACGAAGGCCCCAGAGTTTTTATTATCAGCTGAGCGGTGCAGAATGGTCTGAATTTGCAAGCATGAATTATGGATTTGCAGTTTGTAGTTTTTACTATCCTAATTTGTAATTTCCTCTGCTGAAGGCTGTTGTATTATGAGGCAGCAATTTGTATTGACTGCTGCTGAGTACCATTCCTAATGAGGCAGAAATGTTTCTGTAACACAAGTTAGATGCATTGATGTTAGAGTTAGAGTTATCTAACTTCAATGCATGTTAGATGCCTTGAAGTTAGATATTTAATGGAGCACTCTGTAATGTGTTCCTCATTAAAAAAAGTTTAACTCCTAAAGACATGAATTGCACTTTTGCCATATATCTAGGAAATCATGAAGGAAATCATGACCACTCACATGAGATGAAGACTCCAATCATATCAGTAACCTTATGAAAACGGTTTTATTCTACATGGAGAGGGTCCGTACATGGGGGATGCCATGTTAGAATCACATGACCAGCTGAGTACCACTCGCTTAATCTCAGTATCTGTCCTGTTATTTGACACTTTCACTCATTGATTAAAGTAATCCTGGCTGGCTGTGAATGCTACATTTCTACAATGTAATCTGAAAATGAAAACTATTGATTTTAAATTATGCTGCATCCAAGCCACTAAGTGTCAGTATCAAAGATGACACAAAGACAAAAGTTCCTGAGTGCACCTTTCATTTTGTAAATATTAAGTATTGCATTTAGATGAGTCTTTAAGCCACTTTGGAATTTTTTTAACTGAATTTATAAGATTAAAACAGCATATAAAGTATGTGATGCAGGATAACTTGGAATCTGCTGCAGATGAATGTCAGGCTAAGAAGCTGCCCAAATTAAAATGCTTTGAACACATTTGTTTGTATTGTGCACAATTCTTTATCTTTTTTCATCTTTTCCTTTCGTTTGTCGTTTTTGTATGTAGGTTATTTTTCCAGAGAAATACTTTGAAATAGAGTAGTGATACAGAAACATTTATATCACTGCTCCACAGGTTTGATGACTCAATTTGTTTTGTTTTGATTTTTTGTTTTGTTTTTAGAATATTTAGCTACAGATGTGATCTCAACAAGGACAGTCTATGAGCGTTTGGTGCCTTAAAATGCTTTTCAAGTGAACTGTAAAGTTGTTTAAAGCATTTGTTGACATTGCACTGTCATTGTAAAAATGCAGGCTCTTTACAGTTCTAGTTGTAGAATTGGCTATAAATTGACACGTAAGTGATTATATCACACTAAATTCATGTTAACACACAAATTGTCTATACTTTTTTTAACAGTGAGTATTTTAACTTTTGCAGAAATTAAGGCTGATATCAAAAGCCTAAAAATACAATGAAATAATAACATGCAAGGGGTTTACTCAGGAATTTGAATTAAATACATCATGTTAATCTCGGTTTTCAATTTACTTCACCCATTTTACTAGTCTATATGTACTGTTTGTTTACCCAAGGGTGTCCGTCTAGTTCTGCAAGTAGCCCCTATGGGATTTTTATATTCACGTATCTCTCCTAAGATAGTGGTTGTGATGAGGAAACCGGGCTATTTAGTTCTCCAGTACAACTGCTCAGAGAGCAAAACGAATATTGTCGTTCGTATTAGCACCAGTAGATGGCAAACTCTACACATTCCACCTATCCGTCCCATATCCCCCATACATACAAGTCACAAAACTGCCTAAACAACCATCTTCAAATGTCACGGAACTTTGCATGGGTGTGCCTGAAAGTCTGCCACTTTTAGTCAACCTAAGTTCTCATGGTGCTCCATATTGTTATGATAGTTAAAACTTGTGCTATTATACAAAGATTATGCTTAAAGGAATATTCCTGGTTCAATTCAAGTTAAGTTCAATCGACTGCATTTGTAGAGTAATGTATTGATTACCACAAAAATAAATTTTGACTTGCACCTCCTTTTACTTACAATGGAAGTGAATGGGACCAATCCGTAAACATAAAAAACCTCACTATTTCAAAAGTTTAGCCACAAGACTTAAACAATATACATGTTAACATGATTTTATTGTGATAAATGGCTTACCTTTTCTGTGTATAGTTATACATTGCCATGACGATGTAATGTCAACAACCACTAAAATTACTTTAAACAACTTTACAGCTCAAATAATATAATTTTAAATAGAGTTTTAACAGAAGAATTAACAAAAGTGCTTTTAAGCTTCATTTCTGCCTTTATACCCTACAGAAATTTGTGAGTGCCTCAATGTAACCTCAATTTATATATTTTTTTTTTTAAGAAAAGGAGGAAATTATTTTTGGTGTTAAATCAACATTATGCCACAAATGCCGTAAATTGATCTGAACTTTTATTGCAGCTGGAATATTCCTTTAATTCCTAAATTGTTAGAACTCAGTGTGAACTTGTTATTCCTTTTTTTAATCAATTCAGCTATATATTTAAATGCTTGCAATAACATCTTCCATTAAATATGGATGTAGAGCGACAAACCGTTGAGTCAAATCGAAGGTTAGATTCTTTGTCAGTGCCAGTAAAGGTGAATTCTGGGTTGTAAAGTGACATGCTGTTGTTACAGATCAAATAAGCACAACAAACTGGTAACTGGAAACCATTCTTATCTGGAATGCTAGTGTGAATGAAGTCATTTGATCCAACTGCAAAGCACAGGACATTTCATTTATTTAGGACAGCAGTATGACTCTGGGTTTAAATGGTCTCTATTGTTCTATTGTGCTCACCCACCCAGACACACATACACAGCACTCCCACACACAGTTGACACAACAGTCAACTGTATCACCGCATACAAGAATGAGTTTTGCTGGATTGTGGAATATAGGGTGATGGAGAGAGAAATTTCAAGGAAAAGAGGTGTAGCCAGCATTCCCTTTGGTAACACTCTCACAGACATATTCTTCATTCACCAATCACTGTTCAACAAACAGGTACTGTGACAGATTACCACACCTTTGACAGGCACCAGCATGTGGAAGAAAGATATAGAGGGTGGGGAATAGATACAAGGAGTTAAAGTGAAATACAAAGTGAAAGAGAGGTACTGGAAACTTTCAAGAAACCAAAGCAATTAGTTTGGACAGTATTGGAAAGAGTGTAAAACAGTGCACAGGAAGTTCAGAATAACAAGTAAACAACATAACAAGGACTCACTGTCTGAGAGAAGGAGACACAGAAAGAAACAGTGGTGGAGGATGGACACATGGCTAAATGAAGTCCAGAAGTATCCAGCCCTGTATGTACTCTGCTGCTCCGCAGCCTTCAGGGTCCTTCATAAATTACTACAGACTGTGCCCTGTCCCAGGATTGTGGACTCAGACCCCTGGAAGACATGGAAATGGAAGAACCTCACAGTTTCTCTTGTGCACTCCCTGCTGACTGGCACCTGGGCTCTTGCTTGGTGAGTTTTATGCAGCTCTGTTGGGTTTTAATAAATCATTTGTGTCCCAATTTTTACAGTATTTGAGTAGCAAACAATTAAATTGCAGTTCTAACATCTAAAACACATTGTAAAACTTTGTGCTTTTATGGAATCACAACACAACATGTTGTGTCATAGCTAATTGTGCTTTGGAATTACACCTTGATATGTTACAAAATCTAACATTAAAAAAGCCAATCTTAGTAAACACAAAATACAGTTTTTAAATGATTATGTTATTTATTGAAGCAAAAAAGTTTTCCAAAACCAACTGGGGCTGTGTGAAAATGTATTTGCCCGTTACTAAATCCCCAAATCTATGAAACTGCATTCATAATGGGGTTCCGCTGGACTAGAAGCACACAGGCCTGATTACTGCCAGCAATGTTCAATCAAATCAACACTTAAATAGAACTTTTTCAGCAGCATGAAGTTGGCTAAAAGGTCTCATCCAGTAACGCACTATGCCAAGGTCGAAAGAAATTCTAGAAATGATGGGGGAAAAGGTGATTGAAATACATCAGTCTGGGAAGGGTTACAAAACTATTTCAAAGGCTCTGGGACTCCAAAGTACCACAGTGAGATCCATTATCTCCAAATGGAGAAAACTTTGCACAGTAGTGAAACTTCCCAGTAGTGGCTGTTCTTCCAAAATTCCTCCAAGAGCACAGCGAAGACTCATCCATTAAGTCACAGAAACCCAATGACAACATCCAAGGAACTGGAGGCTTTCCTCACATCAACAAAAGTCACTGTTCATGACTCCACTATCAGAAAGACACTGGCCAAAAATGGCATCAATGGAAGAGTGGAGAGGCAAAAACCACTGCTAACCCAGAAGAACATTAAAGCTCATCTGAATTTTGCAAAAACACACCTTGATGATAGTCAAAACATTTAGGAGAATGCTCTGTGAACTGATAAGTCAAAAGTGGAACTGATTGGAAGACAGGGGTTCTGTTACATCTGGTGTAAATCAAACAGAATTCCACAAAAAGAACATCATACCTACAGTCAAGCATGGTGGTGGTAGTGTGATGGTGTTGGGATTGCAATAATTGAGGGAAGCATGAATTCTGCTCTCTACCAGAAAATCCTAAAGGAGAACGTCCAGTCATCAGTCTGTGAGTTGAAGCTCAAGCACAACTGGATTATGCAGCAAGACAATGATCCAAATCAAAGGAGTAAGTCCAACTCTGAATGGCTCAAAAGAAGCTTAAATTAAGGAGTGGACTAGTCAAAGTCCTGACTTCAACCCAACTGAGATGCTGTGGCAGGACCATAAACGGGCAGTTCATGCTTGAAAACCCTCCAATGTCGCTGAGCTAAAGCAGTTCTGCAAAGAAGATTTTGCCAAAATTCTACCACAGTGTTGCGAAAGACTGATCTCCAGTTATCGGAATGATTTGGTTGCAGTTGTTGATGCTGAAGGTGGCACAACCAGCTATGAAGTTTAAGGGGGCAATTCGTTTTTTACATGGGTGATATAGGTGCTGAATAACCTTTTAGCTTCAACAATACATATATGTATGTGAAAACTGTATTTTCTGCTTACTCAGGTTGCCTTTGTTTTATGTTATATCTCATTTAAGATCTAAAATAAATTCAGTATGAAAAATACACAAAAACAGAAGAAATCAGGAAGGGGGAAAATACTTTTTCACTTCACTGTATCTCTCTCAGTGTAGAACAAGAAAATCTTGCTAGACAGGCATGCCTGTCTAGCAAGTTTTTCTTAGCCTAAAGGAAATTATACTACAGTTACGATTGTATGAATCATTACACTTCCTCAAACCAAGCAGGAGTTTCAACACTATTTAACACTGGTGTGGTGATGGTGTAGTGGCTAAAGCACAGGGCTATTAATCAGAAGGTCCTTGGTTCAAACCCCACAGCCACCACCATTGTGCCCTTGAGCAAGGCACTTAACTCCAAGTTGTACCGGGGGGATTGTCCCTGTAATAAGTGCACTGTAAGTCGCTTTGGATAAAAGCGTCTGCCAAATGCATAAATGTAAAATATACTTTATATTTATATACTTTTTTGTCATGTAATGGAAGAGCTTAAACTGTTTTAACTGCTAGATATTGAGCCAATTTTTGTCAGATGGTCCTTTGCATGATTGACATTGTAAAGAGTCTGCATGAATCTTTCCCAACAGTGTATTACAGCATCCTGCGATGGTGCATGAAATCCGTTCAGCCTACACTCCTTTATCCTACCTGCTAATCATTGTCTCATCTGGTCAGTAGACAACACATTGCACTAACATACAGTATTATATTGTAACACAATGAGCCTAGGCACAAGTGTACTAAGTAAAAATAATAATAATATTGTACTAAACTGTATCATTCTAGTTCAAATTGTACTGGCCTTTCAATCAGGTATACAAGACTGTATATTGGCTCTCCTACCCTTGATCTCTTGATAAGAGTTTAAGCAGTGCTGTGACACAGTCTTTGATGTTATGTAATAATTATATTTCTTTCACACTCATTTAGAATTAAAACGTCATGGTTACTGTTGTAACCTTCATTCCCCGAGGGAGGGAACGAGACGTTGTGTCGAATGAAGTGACACAAGGGGTCTTTCTGGGAAGCCAAACGTACCTCTGAACCGGAGAAAAGGCCATTGTCAAGTTGGCAGACAGAATTAAATTGAAGCGTGGTAGCGAGTGCCAGTCAAGATTTTGCACTGAGGAGCTGAAAATAAGGATCGGCCGTTTACAGTGGTAGGTCTAGTGCTGTGGCAGGAGGGACACAACGTCTCGTTCCCTCCCTTGGGGAATGGAGGTTACAACCACAACCATGACATTCCCCTTCTGTCACTCACTCAACGTTGTGTCGAATGAAGTGACACAAGGGGTCCCATATAAAAACGCCACGCACTGACTGTGTTATGTGAACTGTCGAGACAGGTGCAAGCAATCTACTGCGTGCTAGAGGCACCTGTGTTGGCTGCACGTAGCCCTCCCCAACGCCCCCAAAGAGATGTCACATACAGACCTTAGGTTCTCCGCACCCTGGGGGGTAACAGGTGCTACATTACTACCATGGGAGCAAGCCCGGCAGCCGCGGCCTTCTCTCTCACTATGTCACTCACATAGGATTTGAAGCGGCTGGGGCAATCTTAACGCTATGAAATGCGTCGAGGAAGGCAGTCTTTCCCGGTCCTATTTTTCAGGGGGAAAAGACCCTGCGGAGGCCACATCCTGCCCAGTCTAGGGGGAGGTAATACACCACGAGAGTTGTGAAGCCGTATGTGGGAAATGGCGCGGTGGTAGGTCCAGCCTAATGAGGGGGGACTCTACAAGCACGGCGACCGGGGCAGCAGGGCTGCCCAAGGGAAACGCGGGTCCGCCAACAGGGGGACCGTATCGTGGGGAATACATCACGGGTAGTTTGCCTGGAAAGGGAACTAAGCAGTGGAGCCCGACCCCAGTACAGAGCACCTGTGACTCGTGGTGGGTCTGGACGTGAATTGCTCAGCTGATTTCGCAGGCCAGAAGGATAGGGAGGAGAACATCCAGGGAGCGACCCTTAGTGGCTAACCTGGGATAGAAGGCACATTGGATCAACTTGGTGAAGAGTGCTGTGTGCAAGCGGAACACCCGGTCGGTTGTGCCGCATTACCGAGTTCTACCGGCTCGGACCTGACAAAACACGGGACAAGACCGACTCAAACCTGAGATTGTAAAATCTGGCAAAGGTATTGCCAGATTGTATAGCCTGTCCATCTGCCGAAGCAGACAAAGAGCTGCTCAGAACATCTAGAGCTCTGCGTGTGGTCCAAATAGATACACAAAGTACGTACCTGACACAGCAACGAGAAGGCTGGGTCTGCCTCCTCCTGGGGCAGCTTGCTTGCAGGCTCCCAACCTGGTCCCTGAAGGGGGTCTTAGGAACCTTGGGCACGTAGCCCGGTCGCGGCCTCAGGATAACTTGAGAATGTGCCGGACCAAACTCCAGGAAGATGTCGCTGACAAAGAATGCATGCAGGTCCCTTACCCTCTTGATGGAGGCTAACGCGATCAGGAGGGCCGTCTTCAGGGAGAGGGCATTGATCTCAACTGAATCAAGCGGCTTGAAGGGGGGTCTCTGAAGGCCAGAAAGGACCACAGAGAGACCCCAGGAGGGGAACAGGCTAAGCCGGGGAGGGAGTCTCCGAGCGCCTTTCAGGAACCTGATAAATAAATCGTGCTTACCTGGGGACTTGCCATCTACTGCGTCGTGGTGGGCTGCGATAGCAGCTACATACACCTTCAAGGTGGAGGGGGACAGCCAACAGGAATGAAAGCACTGACCAAACTGCGCACCTCTGTGGGTCTTCGTCTTGGGAAGAGCACCGATTTGCAAACAAGCGCCACTTTAGGGCGTAAAGTTGCCTAATGGAGGGAGCTCTGGCTTGGTTGATCGTGTCTAAGAATGCAGGTGGTATATCACTCAGATCTTCCGCATCCTGTCCAGGGGCCAGACGTGGATGTTCCAGAGGTCTGGGTGCGAGTGCCAGAGGGTGCCCCATCCCTGAGAAAGAAGGTCCTTCCTCAGGGAAATTTTCCAGGGAGGTGCTGTCACGAGGAGCGTAAGATCTGAGAACCAGGCCCGGGTGGGCCAGTAAGGGGACACCAGGATGAATTGTTCCTCGTCCTCCCTGATCTTGCACAGCACCGGTGCAAGAAGGCTCACTGGGGAAATGCGAACTTGCACAGCCCCCGGGGCCAGCTGTGTGCCAGCGTGTCTGTCCCGAGAGGAGCTCCTGTCATGGAGTACCAGAGTGGGCAGTGGGAGTTTTCTTGGGAGGCAAAGAGATCTATCTGTGCCTTGCCGAATTGGTCCCATATCAGCTGGACCACCTGGGGGTGGAGCCTCCACTCTCCGCTGGGCGAAACCTGCCGCGACAGTGTATCCGCTGTCGTCGATGGTGTCGCCGGAGAGACCAAGCTGGGAGACGGGGGCGTTGAGAAAGCATACCTTGTCAACGTCGTGCATCTCGACCATGTTCAGCCAGAGGTGATGCTCCTGGACCACGATGGTGGCCATCGCCTGCCCGAGTGCTTGCGCTGTGACCTTCGTGGCTCTGAGAGCGAGGTCGGAGCGCAATTCCTGCAGCACGTCGGGGTCAGGAATACCCAGGTGCAGATCTTTAAGTGCCTTGGCTTTATGGACCTGCAGGAGAGCCATGGCATGCAGGGCACAGGCGGCCTGTCCGGTGGCGCTGTAGGCTATGGAGGTCAAAGATGATGTCATCCTACAGGCTCTGGAGGGGAGTGCCGGGCCAGGTGGCGGCGTTCTAGGGACACAGGTGGATCACAACCGCCCTATCCACCTGGGGGACTTCCGTCTACCCGTGGGCCGCCCCGCCGTCCAGGGTAGTGAGACCGGATGGGCAGATGGGTCGGTTACGGCCAGTATAAGGTGCCCTCCACGACTTCATCAGCTCGTCATGCACTTCCGGGAAGAACGGTACCGGGGGGGGCATGGCTGTGAGCGGCGCCCGGATTCGAAGTACCAGTCGTCAAGCCGCGAAGGCTGTGGGGAGGACAGAGGGTTCCAGTCCAAGCCCACGCTCACGGCAGCCCGGGCACAAGCACGGCCATCTGCGTGTCTGGGCTGGCTGGCCTGAAGGCGGCAGCCCAGATGAGTCTTCCGCATCAGATGCCTTGACGCTCTCCGATGCAGCGGCGATGTCATCATCCAAGTCCAGGGGCTCAAGGGAGAATGCCGGCTGGCTGCGAGGCGAGCCGCACTCATCCCGAGCTCGGACGGAAGCGAGCGAATGTGTCGGGGGGGGCGGGTGGTTCGTGGTCATTCCCATATCGCCTTCATCGCCAGCCGGGTCGTCCTCAATCCCGTGGGAAGAAGGAGCAAAGCAGCGGGCGGCTGAAGTGGTATTCACCTTAAGGAAGGAGAGCTGCGACCGCAACGCTGCCATGGTCATGTTCTCGCAATGAGTACATGAGCCATCCACGAATGCCGCCTCAGTGTGATCGCTGCCCAGGCACACAAGGCAGCGTCTGTGGCTGTCGGTCTTGGAGAGAAATTGACCGCATCCAGGAACAACACAAACACAGTCTTGAAAAAGACGCGTCCTGAAAAGGATGTTCAATGCTGCTGTGTATTGCTCTTTTGTTAGTGGAAAACTCAAACTCTTTTAGAGAAATCAAAACACTCTTTTAACAGTGAAAAGCGCTGTCGAAGCACCCAGGGGCGTACACTGCACAGCGTACAGAGAGAGAACTCTAGCTGGAAACATGCCGTAGATCCAACAGCAATGCTTCTCGCTGACAGAGGTGAGTGAAACAGTAGTGAAACTTCAGCTTGCTTGTTGCACAACCGTTCGGCTCCGAAGAAACATTCTGACTGGGACACGCTGCCCCGCTTCACTTTATACCCACATGTCCGGGGTGGGGCATGAAAATTCTGTCTGCCAACTTGACTGTAAAGCAGTTCAACGGAAAGGAGGAGGTGAGAACCGGCCTGGCAATATAAACAATATTTTAATGATAAACTTAAACAAAAGACAAACACACACACATGATGGACATGTCCGTAAACGATCTCTCTCTCCTCGCACCACCGTCCGCAATCGGCCTTTATCCCTCCTCCTTCCGGGGTTTCGGCACCAGTGTAAAGCAGTTCAATTGAAAGGAGGAGGCAAGAACCGGCTTGTCAATATAAATAATATTTTAATGATAAACTTAAACAAAAGACAAAACACACACATGACGGACATATCCGTAAAGGATCTCTCTCTCCTCGCATCACCGTCCGCAATCGGCCTTTATCCCTCTCGGAGGCTTAATTAGCCTGATAAGGGACCAGGTGTGTATAATCATGACCCGGCCCCGCCCTCTGCACTTTCACATAGACATTGGCCTTTTCTCAGGTTCAGAGGTACGTTTGGCGTCCCAGGAAGACCCCTTGTGTCACTTCATTCGACACAATGTCGAGTGAGTGACAGAAGGGGAATTGGAGTTTCTTCTAATATGCAATAACTACAAAACCTTGTTTTTTCATATGTATGTATACATCATTTGTTAAAATGCAAACAACTCATTAGTTAGGCTTCATACTTCAGAACAAGGGACTTCCATGACATCTAGGAAAATATTTACATCCATTCTTTTTAATTCTTCAACATCCAAATTCTCAGTAATACCTCTTTTTCATGTGTAAAAGGTTATCATGGTTTAAGAGATGGTGTCATAGACATTGTTCAAGGCCCAGAGGTTCATCTGGCAACTCAATAGAAACTCTGTAACTCTTACTCTGTAATGCTCATTGAGTCAATGCCTTCAAAATAAATCATGTGATGATATGAGAGTGTTTGACCAGTCAATAAATTAAGCACTGAACTGTTTCAACAGGGTATTTCATTCAGGATGCTGGTGACATTATCTTTAGTGGGTATGCTAAAGAATCTTGGGAATTTCTACTTCACCATTTTCTAGTAAGTCAACACACATTACATCAGCCCATGACTAATGTTTTAAAACTGTGGGTTGGGAGACAGTTCCTTGAAAGTCTATTCAGACCTGACTAATGTGTCGCAACCTGTGCACTGTAGAAGGATTTTAATCATCTAGATTTAGCGCAACAGATAAATGTATTGATTTTTAACACACAGCACACAGGGCTAGGCATGAAACGGGGTGTGTGCAATTCTATATAGCAGGCCTTCTTGCTTTTTTCATTGTTTGACAAGGTCACTGTCTGAATAATCCATGCAAATCTATAGCAGGTTGGGATGATGTGAAATAATGACTATAAATCCCTTCAGACTGAAACTCATTAATACTGTATAAAACAACAAATACTTATCTCAGAGTAATGTAACTGACTTTGTGTTAGATCAGTATTAAACAACTAAACATTTGGTTATTGCTCAAGGATCATATAGTGACAAACATGTTCCTTGAGACTTGACATCATGAAAAAGATTTTATATAGTGAAGAAACCCAATTTAAAAACATAATTCTATGACCTAACCTTTTATTAAATAATATGAAATTGCTTGACTCTATATTGTTTTACAATTGTTTTTTAAATATATTTGAATTTATACATTTCCTGAAAAAACCTTTGTCCCATTCATCTGGCACAACACTCCTTTGAGGCCAAGTGTGCAAAAAAAGTCAAGCAAAATAAGTAGTTAATATTTTAAATAATTTAAAAGAATTTTGGTCACTTGATTTCATGTCATTGGAGTTTTCAATGTTAATAACAAAAAATGCAAAAATATATATAAAAAAAAAAAAAAAGTGTTATGAGTGCGAAGCAATCATCTGTGTTCCGCAACTGCTCTCGGGTCCTTGAATAACGTATAACGTGTGAGTAAGGCCAGCTGGTGGACTTTCTGGTGCCCTCCCTGGGTAAGACGGTGCCCCCCTAGGGAGTTGGTGCCCTACTGGTACTGGTTCACGGCTGTCCAAAAGAAGAAAAATACTGAAAGCAGCACAGAGGTCAGAAGTTTTAAAGAGGCCACATTTTTTTGTCACTCCCTCAGTAGCTGTGGTAACAGTTTTTTTCAAACTTATTTTCTTATTCAGGGTAATATAATTCAACATGTATTGTTAAAATGTACACAAAATAAATGTATAAATTGCAAATATAAAAACGTTTGCTAGATTTACACTGCTAAATAAGGCAGGAACGCGTCATCACGGTCTATTAAAAGGGTCCATTAAGTGTCAGATATTACAGAAATAGGTGCCATGAAATATCAAACTGGTCTTTGTGACAGTGGTAAAAAATTGGATCCAAGCAGTGTTTAGATTAGCCAAACAAAAGATTTTGAGATACTTTCTGCTTGTCAATAAATTTTCTGGTCATATATGGTCAGCAGAAAGCTGAGAGATTCCATTGTCTGCGTCCTGCAAGAATACCACAACACACGGCGGCTACACACCTCTGTCCTTGGTCGCCGTGTTTGTAGTAACTCCTCCCTCGATTTGTAGGACCTACCACAACGCCGCTCCACACAAAGTGCTTCCACTCCTAACCGGTAAGACCGAATGTTGTATTCCACCTAAAATGCCCCCACGGAGACAACTAAAATGTTGTCTCCGTGGTGCCATCCTTTCATTCCTTTTTGGGGAAAACAATAGAGAGAAGGCCACGGCTGGGCCAGCCAGTCCTTGTACTTCTGAGCAGTTAGCCGTTCCCCTAGGTACAGGGGACTGCTTTATGCGTGCCAGTGTGTTGGGGATAGTTATGCGACGGCTTGCTGTGCTGGCTATGAGGCACACAGAGGTCTGCCTGTCTCGCACCGCCAGTATGCGTAACTCGGTTTGGCTCTTGTGGCATTTTCCATTGGGACCCCTAGTATCAACTCATCTACACAATGTCGAGTGAGTTACAGATAGGGAACGTCTCAGTTACTGATGTAACCTCTGTTTCCTGATGGAAGGAACGAGACGTTGTGCCCCTCCTGCCACAACACTGAACCAACCGCAGAAATGTCTGAGTCTTAGGCTTGGCTCCTCAGTGCGATACCTGATGTGTGTTTGCAGTGTCACTCCTTTTATACCCGTATGTCCGGGGGAGTGGCATGCAAATTCCACACGGCAATTTCCATTGGCCTTTTCTCAAGATCAGAGATGTCTGGGCTCCGCAGGAGCGACCCTTAGTGTCAACTTATCGACACAACGTCCATCAGGGAACGGAGGTTACATCAGTAACCGAGACGTTCTTTTAGCACAGTGATTCTCAACCTTTTTTTTTTTTGCTGCACACCCCCCTAATTCGTTCCCTTACCACAGCCACATGACATCATTTGAAAGTCTTTGAGTCTTTGTTACCAAAAAAAAAGATGGAACAAAACCTAAAAATCAAAACTCAATATTAGTGTTATTTGAATAATTTGCTTGATGCAACTTCGATGCATTAAATAATTTTAAAGTTTTGTTAATAAATTCAGAAGCCTTATGCATCATGAATGTGAGTTGGAACTCCCTTCACCAGGTGATTATTGATTCAAACAAGTCATCTCTTGGAATTTCTGAAGCCCAAAAAAAGTAAAAATCAGTTATATTTTCTTACACTCAATCAATCCTTTTTTAGGATTTACACATTTCTATTTAATCCCAAAAATATTGTGTATTTTGCTTTTGCCCTTATGAAAATTTAAATGTACTTATTTTTTTTATAGTTTTAACAGTGGTATTTGTAACAAGACCATAGTAAACACATGGAAGCATGGATCTTCACTACCGGTAGTCTGGCTTGTTTAGATATAGCATGATTTATATAAAACAAGTTATGGCATTTTTGTAATTACAAACAGTAGGCCTACTCTAAACTAATAAATACAAAATATAAACATTTAAAAGATGTAACAAAAATTGTATATATTCCCTCACTCCCCTAATGTAGCCTATGACAAATTTAATAGAGCTTAAGTAGTGATAAAGTATGATAATGTGTATTATCAATCTATTTCTGCCTAAAGTACAGTTGGTGTTACTATATTAAATTGTATGTGATGTTGAATTCTGTGCTGAATTCAAATGTTTCTGTGTCTCATGGTGTGCTTCTCACCGGTTCTTGCAGTGCTGTAATGATCAGAGGTGCGCTTTTAAGAGCTCGAGACTGGTCGTTGAGTAAAAACGCACCTGCTTTGCATTCACACTGCTCTGTCCATTGAGCCGTATCATCTACTGCCATACAGGGGCATTAGCCGAGGTTGTGACATTGCCTGTGTATTAGACGCTGCTACACCAGATACTTCAGATGCGTCACTAATTTGCTCTCAGTGTCCCCCTTTCATCCTTTGAACACCCACTGGGGAGCTACCCCCATAATCGCTTTACGATCCAACGTGGGCGTTACTTGTAGTGGGCGTGTTGTGTAGTGGGTGTTACTTGTCGATTTGTGGGGATGCAGACAGACACACTTGTCCGTTTGACAGTTGTCAGTTTGTTGTTATTTTGCTATGGTTGCTTTTGACAACTATCGTAATGCCTGTACAAGATCAATAACTGTACGTGTTTCCTGACATCAAATTGCATGTTTACTTATGTTTTCTTACCTGTAACAATGTTTTGTGGTTGCATCTTTTTACACCAGTCTCTTTGTGCACACTCAGTGCTTGTCTTCAGAGGGCAGGATATTTTAACAGTCTGAGGCTAGTCTCGAGTAGACAGACCTATGTCCACGGCTTCATTTAGCCAAGAACCGCCCATTTAGACAGGAAAAGCCATCTAACTGACGTTCAGCAAATGATTATTTATCCTCAAAAGCTCTCATTCTATCCTCGTGGAAACTTGTGAACACAACTCCTCTTTCAGGCAGACTGAAGAAAAGATCTGTGTGCTTCTTATGGAAGTTATCAAACCAGCCAATCAGATTTATGCTGAGTTAGTGTTTAGTCTGTTTTAGTGCACAGACTGTCTGAGGCTTACATGATTTACAGCACCTTCAAATAAATTGGAACTAATCTGCAAACCTGTGCTTCTTTTCCTAGGTGATCTGGTGTTTTCTGTATGCCTTGTTCACACATCATTATGTGGCAGGTGCAGTCGTGGCCTTATTTGTGGAGGTGAACAGTGTATTCCTACATGCACGTTTATTGCTCAAACTGGCTCGAGTGTCCCAAAGTTCCTTGATCTACTCGATTATCAAACTATTCAATGTGGTAACCTATGTAACCTTTCGGCTTGGAGCACAGTTTTACCTCACCTGGTTCCTCATACACAACTACTCATCACTGGACCATGCCTTCTACTTCCTGGTAACAATGGTCCTAATGAACATCATGATTCTCATTTATTTCTACCGCCTTCTACGGACAGACTTCTTCGGCAAGCGTCGACATGAAAACAGTGCTCGTAAATTTGCAGAGGACTAAAACAACAATGCTTTCTGTGCAGAAGTTTGATGTCTATTAGTCCATCCCTCCAAAGACCGCATTCAAGTGACTGTTAACACTAAACACTTGTTCATGCATTATCATGGAACAAACAAACCTCATTAGAGGAAAAACCTGATAAATAGAGACAATGAACACATTTTGTTTTTAATTGTTAGAATAGATACTTGATTATTTTGGAGTTTCACTGATAGCCCTGTTCTATATACATATGTGGAAAAGGTTATTTAAAACATTACAACAGTCTAACCTACTAAGACTCTTATACTCTGTGATGCAGGAATAGAAGGCATACATGGGCACACATCCACACCCTTAATCTTTGTGCACAATTTTTGTCAATACAATAAAACCCTGTAAATTATTTGGGTAAAGATTACACAAAGAATTCCACAATTGGTGGTTGTGGGGTGAAGTGTACCAGGTGCTTTGGGGTAACTGGGCCAGTGACTCAAGTGATAGTTAACCTTGCATCCATATTCAGAAAGTGTCATTACATTGGACTTGTTCATGAATGCATGTAGTAAAATCCAAAGAATCAGAGAAAGAAACCCACAAAGAGAAACCCACCTTTCGAAGGAACTGAACAACTATTTTCTCATTAAGTTGTTACAAAGAAGTTAGCTCAGCCTCAAAATGTTGAGGCAACTGCATGGGGTGTGGTCAATCTTCAAACCTCCTGGGTGGGTCCAATAAAATGTCTTTTTGTAAACCTTTTTTTTTATTTGCATTAATCATTTTAACTGTTTCAAAAATGTAATAAATTTTTTTTTAATATTAACTACTTTAAAATATTCTCACAGTAAAATATACCCTTTCCTCACTTATTTATGGATATCTTAAAAAAACATGAATGGGAAGCAAAATGAGACTTTGGAATAATTTAGGCTGCTATTATATCATTTTTGTATGAACAAGTCCTTCTTGTTCATATTTTTATTTAAAAGTAAATTATTCAAATATTGCCCAACCACTGGTATGACACAACTTGACATGTTACTGGGACACTTTTGATTGTTATAGGGGGGCAACTGCATTATAACTTACATTTTCACTGTACAAGAATAAAACATAATTTGCAATTTAACATTTGCTAAAATAATTTATTATATAATAATAATAATAATAATAATACAACTTATTGAGTAAAAATGCTGAACAAAAAAGCTCATAACAAATGTTTGAGTCAATGGACCCTAACATTTTGGGTCACAAAGCCATGTTGCAATGTTGTTCTTTAGAATGTCATTGAGTAAAGATCTTAGATCTTAGGTTATAATTTCTTAGTTTAGAATTTATGCAGTGTAAGGAACATTTACAGGTCTTGTAAATGGTCAAAATTTAAAAGATTGTCGAAATTTTAACTTTTTTTTTTTTTTTTTACTTAACTAGTTCATTTTAAATAGTACTGTAACCATTTTTTTTTTCTTAATGTAAAAATAGCATTCCATGTAGTATCTAAATTACTATGAGGTCATAAAAGCTGCATGCATAACAATACAAAAATAAAATTATGTTAAAAACAAAATTATATGAAAGACATAAGCCACAGAACATGCCAATTTCTCTAAAATATTTCATGTCAGCTACACCAAATAAACTGAAAAGAGTACTGATCATATTATTCAGTGCAAAACATAATTAATGATGGTGAATGTTTGGCAAAAATCACCTTAATTTATCATTTTTCTATACTTATTTGCGGTTTCATGAACGAAAACCTCACAATCTAAGCCAAGTTTAGATCAAAGTTGGGCTCAGATGAATTCAATCGGCAGAATATCTCTCCCATACAGACCAGGTTTCATGAAAATAATGTGGAAAATCACACTATTAAAGTAATCTTAATAATTTTTTTCCCCTTATTTAATTTTTTTTTACAATTTACCAGTTTCCCAAACCACCACGTGCTGTCTGGTCTAAGATGTTAAAACATAGACATTGGGACTACTACCTGAACTGTCTGGAGGCAGCAAATGTCATTGAGTTGAAGTTAAAAATGATTCTGTATGGGGGGTCATATCATTTCTGTCTTCAG
The DNA here is from genome assembly GCF_025860055.1 of Xyrauchen texanus. Lineage (NCBI taxonomy): Eukaryota > Metazoa > Chordata > Actinopteri > Cypriniformes > Catostomidae > Xyrauchen > Xyrauchen texanus. The sequence goes on along the minus strand of NC_068309.1, from coordinate 21,463,125 downwards.
AAGTGATAAGTATTAGATTTATAAGTATTATAAATCTAATACTTATGGGTCATTGACAAATAAAGTTGTACAAGGTGTTTCAATGAGAAATCGTTTATAAATCTAATCTTAAAGGAGCATTTAGCTAATTATTTAGCATTAGCACAGGGGCATAAAAGTAATCCAAACTACTCTAGTGGTTAAATGTCTTCAGAAGGGATATGATCATTGTGTCATTGACACATAAATTTGTACAAGGTGTTTTAAAGAGAAATCGTTTAAAAAATCTATTTAAAAACACTTGTGTAGGCTTACTGTTCCAAGAAATGTAATCTTTATACAAAAAATAAATTTATAAAAAAATCTAACTTTAAAATTGTTACGTGGTGAAACCATCAAGTAAAGGTATTTGCTTTCTTTGCACCTTGAATATATGAGTATAAGCAACGTTTCAAAATGTATATTCAACTCAAAAGGTGCAGTCATTTCTTCCTCCTCTTTAAGTTTTCCTTAAAAACAAATTGTCATTTTGAAACCCTTTAAAATCATAAACACACTCACATGAGATGAAGAATCCAGTGACACCGGTAAACTTGAAACGTTTTATACATGGAGGGTCCGCCATGTTAGCATGACCAGCCAAATACTACTTGCTTAATCTCAGTCACACTCCTGTTACTAGACACTTTCCCGGACTTTCTGTTTCATCATACCACGGTGGTGGAATGACCTTCCCAACTCAATCCGGGAAGCTGACTCACTATCTTCAAAAAACGGCTAAAAACACATCTTTTCCAAAAGCACTTAACCGGTCACTAAAAAAAATAAAATAAATTTACATTTCTTGTTGCACTTAAATCTGTTTTGTATACTATCCTGATGATAGTGAAACTTTGTAATATGACACTTTTTGTACCACTGTCTCCTTAAGATGACTCGCTGATGTTTTTCCCTCTTTTGTAAGTCACTTTGGATAAAAGCATCTGCCAAATGAATAAATGTAAATGTAGACACCTTCACACAGGGATTAAATTACTCTTGGCTGACTGAATTATGAACTTCTACAGTAATATTGAAAACAATTACATTTAAATTAATCTGCATCTACACTGCTAGGTGTCGATGTAAATCCAAAATGACATTCAAAAAAATTACTGAGTGAACCTTAAATTGTAAAACTTTTAAGGAACCTATAAATGATACAAATTCAGTCATTAAGAGATTATTAGTTGTGTTTGCAGGGTATCAAGACTGAAATCACAATCTTCCCAAGCTTGCTAATGCTGTGACTAAATTTACAAACCACAAATGGACATCAGGATTATACAAAGATAACTAAACTTAACTAATACCATGAAAACAGATTTCTGTTCCTTGACAAAGGTCCATTTCTCAAATCCTATTAGCACATTCATGCGGTCACAAAAAATGAAGCCACAGCAACACAGTTTTTATAAACATTTATTTCTTCTGTACATCTGACTGAGAGCACTTTAGATGATGCCGATCTGTAAAAGAAAAAATTAAATGATATTAAGCACAGATCAGAACGTAGACAGGTTCTACAATAAAGAAAAGCAAAGCATCAGTGGTTCCTTTGAATGCATCACAATCATTCAGGCACAAAGTAACTTTCATCAGTTGCAGAGATTTACCATTCCCTTGAAATGTAAAACAATAGTTGCATATAGAACATTTACCCATGCAAATGTCCAAATGTTTGCATTACAAAAAGCTAATTTACCTTGTTTGCAACATCCAAGGCATCATAATCCGGTGCAAGACGAACGTATGCCTTCTTTTCGCCATCAGGCCTGCAGTTAGAAATAAAGCATTCAGAACTTGCATACACCACTGCATCACAGAAATCTAATGCCCCCCCCTCCCCGTGCATCAGTGGTTCCTTTGAAAACATCACATTTCAGAGTAATTATTGTTTTTACATCATTACACAGGATTGTTTCTCTACCATTGGCCAAATTATCCTACTTATCACTAGCAGAATTCATTGGCCAGAAAGGTAGACTTAAATCCAAAACATACCTGATAAGTGTGTTGACTTTAGCCACATCGATATCATACAGTTTCTTGACGGCGTGTTTAATCTGATGCTTGTTGGCTTTGACATCAACAATGAACACCAGAGTGTTATTGTCTTCAATCTTCTTCATGGCTGATTCAGTGGTCAGAGGGAACTTGATGATGGCATAATGGTCCAGCCTAGCAGAATAGAAGGAAATACATTTTAACTACGTGCAACAGCATCCACTGGAACTTAAAACTATATCTCAATGTTCAAATAAGGATGCATCAGTAGTTATAAAATTGTTATCACATAATTTCATGCTTTGATCGCAATTCCCATCATTTGCATCCTGAAAGTACTTCTGATAACAAGATAATGTAACATTCTAGAGACAAAATGGATGCATGTTGTGTCAGTCTCACTTGTTTCTGCGTGGAGCACTCTTCCTAGGGTACTTAGGCTGCCTTCTCAGACGCAGAGTCTTAGGCCGGCGGAAGGTTGGGGTGGTCCTGATCTTCTTCTTCTTCTGACTGTGGACACCTTTCAACACAGCCTTCTTGGCCTTCAGGGCCTTTGACTTGGCCTCAGTCTTAGCAGGGACCGCTGCAGAAAGGTTTAAAGCATAACACTTATTTCAACAAACTAGTCTATAGAGCACCCTAGAGCCCTATGATACTTAAGTAATTTAGCACAACTTAAATGCATTTCCAGATCTATAATATATATATATATATATATATATATATATATATATATATATATAAATCGAGGCATTATTGGAGTAGTTAAAATTCAAAGGGTACAAACTCAGTCAGCAGAGAATAACGGCGTGCTGCTGGTCCGAGGTAGGGCACATTGATAAATATGTAAAACATCACAAATCTAACACAAACTATGAATGGGGAATGTTCAGATATTAGCACCCATTAGCCACGTGTGTAGTAGCTAACGATGACAAGCTAGCAACATGCCATTCGGCTACTCGTATATTGGGGACAATTTATTCGATCCCGTAAACAATTCGCCACAGTTATTAACTGGGTAAGTAATTTGGTGTTAACAAGCGGACTCAGCGATAGAACAACAGCAGGACAGTGACTATCTTAAGAATGCCAAATCCGTCATGATTATGACCCTAGGAAGTTTCTCTCCAGCGCTTGATGGGATTAAACCCCGATATATCATTCTAGGCATACAGTAAAACAGCTAGGCAAAAACATAAATATCTCAGCTAATTAAAAAAAAAAGTTAATAATCAGAATAACCTGTTTTTACAGTATTAAATCTATGAACCTAACGCACCTTCCTTTTTCGCCTTCGGAGCCATGTTGGAAAAGGAAGATTGAACGGGGTTTCTTTCAGTATATCACAGGGGTTCACACACGCAGTTACCGCGAGAACACAACTGCGGCATTATGGGTCCTGTAGTTTAATTGTGCACCGTAAATACCGACCTCAGACACTGGAGGGACAGTTACGTCTATGAGAGAGATGCATAAATGTTTAACAGAAAAAGATATTTGAAAAGCCTGCAAAAGGACAGTTCCCTCAAAAATACAAAATGTGTCGATTAACTAATGATGTACAATTATTGTCGAGTCTGTAAATGGCTACTTGAAGAATGTAAAAAAAGAAGCTATTTTGCCTTAGAGGTAAGTTCTTTTATCCTTTACTCTTTTTTTGTAAGACTTGTCTATGTTATTTCCATAGCAGCTTTAATTATATAGTAAATTGTAAACATTGTCAATGTTAGTACTGATTTTAATATTAGCAACTATAAAAGCGCATTCATTTGGTCAGTGAATTACTTTTGTGAATTACCCCCCCCCCCCCCATTTACTTATTTCTGTGTTTATTCATCCCTAGTCATATGACAGAATGATTCAGTGGTTGCATTTGTATTGATGTGGTCTTAAAGCTCTCACATGATGAGCTCTCTTCCCCCTGTGAAAGGAGACAGGATCATCTGTGAACTCCCTTTGGTAACATTTTCTTAACTTTTGTATATTATTACTATATATTAGATTTGTTTGATTGAATATTAAGTTATGTACAGTATGTTGTATCTCAGTGAACTTTTATATTACTCACAAGTTTTGTTTTCATGATTACAACGCTTACTATTTGCTTTGTCGTTCAAAGTACATATAGTTATTGACACATTTTATGAGGATGCTTGTGTAAATAATCTTCTATTTATCTTAATTTGGAACTGTGGAAGCTAGATTCACCTAGATTTACAGATTATATAAAAGGTGACACATTTTGATTTGTTTAATTTTCACACCCTGGTATGACAAATTTTTATGAAATATTGTATTTGTATTGTAACTATTCAGTACTTCACAAGGGATGCTGCAGTGCACACAAAAGACGGCTTCAACATTACTGTTAGAGATGCATGTCAGGAACAGAATACAGGGTTTGTCTCTCTCTCTTTTTACTTTTATTTTTTAATTATTATTTATTTTTTTAGATTGGATAAAGTTTATGTAATGCACTGCCAATTATAGTAAATTTTCTCTGCATTTCCAGATTGAATGTAGCCAAAGTCATTGTTGTTGGAGATGTGGCAGTTGGAAAAACTTGTTTAATTAATAGGTAAATGTCTATAATATGAATGTATCTTTTCCAAATAAATATATGAATACATAAAGAATCCTAACATTTATATAAAATATGTGTAAACCGTTTGATTGACTTTGTATGTTAATGATTCTGATTGTACGTTTGATCTCAAGATTCTGTAAAGACACATTTAACAAGACTTACAAAGCAACTATTGGAGTGGATTTTGAGATGGAGAGATTTGAGGTCCTCGGAGTGCCATTCAGTTTGCAATTGTAAGGTTTTATGTATTTATTTATTTGTATTTTGGTGATTCATACACATGGTCATCTATATGGTTTTATTGTTAGACCAAGGGTCTCTCTCATTGCAGGTGGGACACAGCAGGTCAGGAAAGATTTAGATGCATTGCATCCACATACTACAGAGGAGCTCAAGGTAATAAAAAGACTATATTAAAGGGATAGTTCACACATTTTAATTCTCTTATCATTTACTCATGCCATCCCTTATGTGTATGACTTTCTTTCTTCTGCAGAACACAAACACAATTTTTGGAAGAATATTTCAGCTCTGTAGGTCCATACAATGCAAGTAAATAGTGACCAGACCTTTCAAGCTCCAAAAAGCACATAAAAGCAGCATAAAGTGTTATAATAGGGTTGGATGAGAAACAGATACATATTTAAGTTATTTTTTCTAGAAATGTCCTCTTTCACTTTGACATTCTGAAAGTGAAAGTGGAGATTTATTGTAAAAAAGGATTTAAATATTTATCTGTTTCTCACCCAAAGTGATTGCATCGCTTCAGAAGACATGTATTTCACCACTGGATTCATTTGGATTAATTTTATGATGCCTTCATGTGCTTTTTGGAGCTTTAAATGTCTGGTCACCATTCACTTGCACTGTATGGACCTACAGAGCTTAAATATTCTTCCAAAAGTCTTTATGCCCTGCAGAAGAAAAAAAGTCATACACATTTGGGATGACATGAGGGTGAATTTTATTAATTCCATATTCATATTTGGGTGAAACTTTAAGCAATGCATGTGCTTGTATTATGCAAATCAACAAAACAATATGTCTTATTTACAGCCATCATTGTTGTATTTGACCTGAGCAATTATAACTCTTTGGATAATGCAAGGTATGACCAACAACACTGTACATTGTTATGCTTGTTTGGTTTGAAACACTTGTCTGTATTGTAAGACTTTTCTGACCAGCATTGTCATGAATTATGCCTGTTTTCTTATCTATCTCTGCTGGGTCATTGTTCAGAGAGTGGCTTGAAGATGCCATGAAAGATAATGACCCTTCTAGTGTTCTCCTCTTCCTTGTTGGAACAAAGAAGGATCTTAGTGTGAGTTCATTTTTGATCACCTCTCACAAATTTGAAAATAATGTAACTTTTTCATGTGATATTGGCATGCAATACTGCCACTAACTTTACCAAAATAAAATAAATATGGTGGCATGGAATTACAGGGATAATCCCCCTGGAGCATCCTGGGGTTAAGTGCCTTGCTCAAGGGCAAAATGGCGATGGCTCTGGATTGCTTTTTGCAGGGATCAAACAGGCGACCTTTTGGTTACCAGCTTTGAGCCTTAACCACTACATACCTCTATCTTTCTCTCCCGTAGCACCCAGATCAGTTGGCACAAATGGAGCAAGAGGCCATTAGGCTATCAGAAGAGATCAGAGCAGAGTATTGGGCTGTGTCTGCCCTGTCAGGTATGATGATCACATGGCTGTTTTCCAGAACCTTTACAGCAGGTTTTTGAATGCCATGAAACTAGTTTTTGTGTCAAGGCCGAGGCTAGAAAGGGTTGAGGTTGCATAAAGCATCAAAAACACTGTTCTGTCTTGAACAAAATTATATCTAGAGGAATAGTGTTTATGTTCTCTAATGTAATAAACAATGTATACTGTATAATATGTGTCATTTTGTCTTCCAAAGGGGAGAGTGTGAGAGACTTCTTTCTTCGGGTTGCATCCCTTACGTTTGAGGCCACCATATTATCTGAGCTGGAGAAGAACAATTCTAGACAAGTTAGGGATATTGTCAGTAAGTTTTCTTTAATAAGCTCAAAATGTGATCCCGAAAGCTCTTCCTTCTCCATGGTCCTAACATACAGGAAATAATAATGTCTCTTTCCTTACACTTATATTTTTGTCATTCCACAGAAATCTCAAATAACTGTGATGAAAATTTCAAAACCTTTAAGAAGAGTCATTCCAATTGTTGTCATTGACTGAAAGTATACTGTATCATCAATGACTCAATGGATCAGATCAAAGAGGAACAGAAAAAAGATGACCCTGGACACTGACTTTGGGATGATGACGACTTCATCAGGATCTATAGCAGAGGCCAATTACAGTGGCAAGAAATTGGCCCTTTAGAATTAGCTGGTTTTCTGCATTAATTGGTCATAAAATGTGATGTAATCTTCCTCAAAGACACAAGTATTTAAAAACACAATGTGCACAAGCTAACAGACAAAAATTATAATTTTTCATGCCCTTATTGAACACATTCCATTAAACATTCACAGTGCTGGATTTAATAACTAGTCAATCCTGCTTTGGAAGCAATGACCTCCACCAAGTATTTCCAGTAGCTGTGGATTAGACCTGCATAACGTTCAGAAGGAATTTTGGATCATTCTTCTTGACAGAACTGCTTCAGCTTAGCCACATTAGGATGTCTGGTGTGAATGGCTCTCTTGAGGTAATTTCACAGCATAACTATTAGGATAAGGACTGGCCTCTGACTGTGCCACACTACAAAAGGTGGGTTTTCTTTTTTTTATGCCATTCTGTAGTGGATTTATGTCGATGTTTAGTGTCATTGTCCTGCTGCATCACCCAACTTCTAAGGAAGCTTCAGCTGGCACACAGCAACCCTGCCATTATCCTGTAGGATATCTTGATGAACGTGGGAATACATTTTTCCCTTGATGATGGCAAGAGGTCCCGAAGCAGCAAAGCAGTCCAAAATAACGATGCTCCCTCCACCGTACTGCACCGTTGGGATGCAGTGCCCTTTTTTACAACGTACTTACTGCTGCGTGTTCTTCCCAAATGATTCAATTCAACAATTCAAGCAGGGGAGGTCTTTTTTTTTTTTTTAACCTCAATGATCATTCTGCAGTGTGCCCTTGGAGTCATTTTGGCTCTGCAGCCACTTCTAGGAAGAGTAGCCACAGTACTAAATTGTCTCCATTTATAGACAGCTTGTCTAACTGTGGACAGATGAATATCTAAGCTATTCTAGATAACTTTGTAACCCTTTCCAGCTTTATGCAAGCAACATTTCTTGATCACAGATCTTTTGAGGTTGGTTTGTTTGTTTGTTTGTTTGTTTGTTTGTTTGTTTGGCGAGGTCACAACTTCAAATCAGCAGATGCTTCTTGTGAACAGCAAACTCAAAATGTTTGAGGGCTTTTTATAAGTCAAAGTTGCTCTAACCCACACCTCCAATCTCGTTTCATTAATTGCATGCCAAGGTTGTCAACTCCTGACTCTTATTAGCATTTGTTGACATCATTAGCATTGTGGTAACATACTTTTTCCAAACTACACTGAATATTTGAATGCATTCAATATGTACAAGAACAATACAATAATTTGTGTTATTAGTTAAAACAATTTGTGTTTATTCAATATTTTAACTTCGATGAATATCAAACCAGATTTTAAGCCAAATTTAAAATGTAAATGCAGGTTAATCACATACTTAGTCTTGCCACTGTATATTAAGAAATGGGGAATTTCAACAAGCGAAATTCTGATTGTACTTAGAGGTGTAATTAATGAAACATGGTTATTTATTGTACGAATCAGTGACGTGTTGACATCCTGTTGCCAATCTATTGTTATTGTCAAATTTATTGAATGATTATATACATTATAATTCCTTAAATACCCTCCTGGTGGTTTGCAGTGAGACTTTTGTAAATGGAGCCCTTGTTTTTGATTGCATCATGAGTTTCTCTGACTAATATGATACATATGCCAGCAAACCCATGACTACAGGCTCCACTGCTGTCTGCAAGAACATGAGATTCCCACTGTGAGATAAATGGAATGATTGTATGCCAAAAATGGAAGACAGATATCATTCAAGAACAACTGAACTATTGCAAACATTTTATTCTATATGTGTCCAGCTCAGCTCAAGTCTTGCTTCATAAGTAAATGCAATATCAAATGTTATTAAATGATCTACAGAGAATTTGCTTATATGATTGTCAAATGTATTGTTACTTTTGTGCTGTGACCACTTGTAAAAGCTTCATCTGAAATCTTGTAGGCATCTGTGGCATTCAAATTCTAAAGAATGTCACATAGAAAACGGTTTATGGAGCATATTTAGCTATATCTAATTAGGTCTTAAGCTTGAACACACAAAAAAAAGAAAACACTTGAACCAGTTTAGTTTTGACAACTTTATCAAAGAAATGAAATGGATCTCGGCAGTAAAATACAGTAAACAGAACAGTTTAGAGCTCATTTCCAGTCCTCAAGACATGATACAGCCTTGTGCTAATGATCACACGATTAGGCCAGAACAAATCCCCGAACTCAACCCCACAATATGGAGAATTCTCTAAACTAGATGGGGAAAAAAATTATGTCCGTAATACTAAGGATGTTTGGCATTGTATGTGAAAATGGTAACATTATAAGGAGCCAGTACAGAACTACTCTTTGTTTAAATGTATATGATGATACATGGTATTGTACACAGGGAAAAGGAGAAAGTTCTGCAAGATACTTAAAAACAGCATATGTGCAATCACCTCTGAAGTCTGGCCCAGCGAAGACACATTCCAATACACACTTAAACAACCCCTCAATGAAAAAGCACATAAGCTGGTCAGAGGTTTCAATATCTTTTAGCACAATAGATCAGTTTTCTTGTATCAGAGCAGTGATATTTGATATTTAACTTGGAAAATGTCAAGAGAGCACATCGTTACTGACAAATGTGTGTCAAACTAAAGAACCAGCATAACAAACCTTAAAAGCATTGCTTTACACAAGGGATTCAGAATTTTTTTTTAATTCTTCAAAGTTCAGAACTTAATGTATTTTTACTGATGGATGTCAACCAAACCTCACTTTCTTGGTTCTTGCTTTTACAAACTTGCACAGCAGAGAAAGATAGTTCTGGGCTATAGGGTACAGAGTGAAAACTTGAAATTCTCTACCCTTCTATTATGGTCACATACACTTTTTGTGTAGATGGAATTGCTAAATAACTACATAATCACTCTTCTCATTAGTGCTCAAGTCTTAGAGCCTTAAAGTGTTGCGTACCAGCTCTGGAGAGCTATAGTTCATAATGAAATGGGGTTTTATTCAAATGTTTAAGCCAGATACAAAAAGAAAAGCTCTGTTTGGAAAAGCCTGTGTTGGCCTAAATAAATGACCTACGCTGAATTGAATACCATCTCCCATCAGCACAATCATGCAACTTTATGCTTTAAGCCTTTCTTCTTAAATTTCTAGTTAAAAAACTGAAAAAGGAAAAAAGGGGTGCACTATGTATATAATTTAAAAAAGAAACAAAACCCTTGTGACAAACTTCCATTATAGGTCCATTTCCTAAATCTGTTTGTTGTCACCACATTTTAAGTGTTTGTCTTTGTATCAGTAGCTCTGAATGACTGCCAGTGTTGAAAAGAAACACTTCTAGCAGCGAAAGTGAGCAATGAGGACAGCTATGGATGGAGGGTGAGAAACGGGATGTGGATGGATTGGGTTTTGCATGATGCCTGAACACATCCCTCTTTCCCACTCCTATCGGTCCATCTCGTCCAAGAGAGGGGTGGCATCTCCAGCAATGGACATGGGCGTGCTCTCAATCATGGGGCTGGGTGAAGGTCGGGGCGTCATGCGAGGCGTCTTTTGCTTCCTTCGCTCGGCTTCTTTCTCCTGTAGCCACTGTTCGGCCATTTTACCCCAATCCACAGCAGTGTGGGAACTTGTCCTGCAGAGAATATACACATTTCAATTACCTCTGAAAACAAAATTATAAATAAACTAAACTACTTTGTTGTCTCTGATAACCATCTAGTAATAACCAAGCACAGATCAAGCTTCGTCCTGCTTTAGAAGACAATTTTAAGAGACCAAAAATATACACATACATACAGTTGATACACATACATACACCATAGCCAAATACATTTAAACTCAGTTTTACTGAGAGATCACACAAAGTATATACACACACACAACCGGTCAAAAGTTTTGAAACACTATTATACTATAAAATGACTATTATAATTTTTTTCTTAAAATTTTAGAATAATCATAAAGTCATCAAAACTATGGAATAACATATATGAAACTATGGGAATTAATTTGTGACTAATCCAAAATAAATAAAAAATGTGTTATATTTTAGCATCTTCAAAGTAGTCATTATATATATTTATATATATATATATTTATTATACATAAAATAGAATAATGTATATCTATGTTCAGTAAAGCAGTACAAAAGCACAAATTTTAGATCACTCACTTGGGCTGTGGGGTCCGCACCCTGGATGAAGAGGAGGACGGGGTGGAGGAAGAATGCGGATTATGTCCATGTGAGGACTGAGGGGTGCTGCTGGGATACTGGGGTGTGGTCATGGCCTGCTGCTGGCCAGGCGTGGTGTAAGAGTAGTTGGGTGTCATCAATGGAGTCGCCATCGGCTGCTGGGGCGTTGCAAACACCTGTCAACCAGAATTGAAAAAGGAAATATTAGCAAGCTTTTTTTTTTCCATCAAGATGATTCTTCAACTTCATGCCTCATGCTTACCACCTTGTAACAGGTTTCCCACACCTTTTGACATATTAATTTCCATGACTTAAGGCCTTTTCCAGACCTAGATTTCAAAAACATTTAATAGTCCCTGATTTGTTCCAGGTTTTCCATGATTTTGGAAAACCTATTGTTAAGCTGTGTCCATTCTTTCATAACAGATGCTTTCATAATTTACTTTTCTACTGACTTCCACAAAGATAATTGATTGTTAGAGCGGTGACTGAATGAATAGCTATAGCTCTCGTACATGATAAGCGCTGCTGCTGCCGCCGCCTCCTCCGCTACTGCCTCCGCTGTAGCCATACTGACTGGAGGCCCACTGGGCTGGTGTTGTGTTGGGGTTCTGTCCCTGCCCCGTCACCGCTGCAATAGCACTGAACATCTGTGATGTCATGGTTCGTGGGAGAGCATTGACTGCTCGAGTCAGGTCTGAGAGAGGCAGAGAATAGTTTTTAAAATAGAAGAATGAAACTACATTTCTAAAGAGAATTATTTGAGAAGCTTCAGAAATCCATGCCGTGTTCAAGAGAGACATCAGCATGTCTGACCTACCCGCAATGTTAATGTTGGCAGGTGTGGCATTCACTGAAGCGGGTGTTCGTGTTCTGCTGCTGGTTGGCGTGACGCCTTCAGAGACAACAACTTATTATTAGCTAAAATGTATATAACCAAAAATGAACATAGCCATTGCACAGCTGAGAAAAACTAACCTGGCACAGGATCCTGATAGTGGTCCTTGAACCAGCGGAAGAGACCATTGACTGTAGGGAATATCTGAGAACGATACCTAAAGCCATCTGAAGTAATGGATACAAATTCTATCCTAAAAAAAACAACAAGCAAACGGTTAGATACATTTACTGTAACAATCCATGTCTGCACTGCTATTGGCACAGTTAAATAAACAAAACCTCATGTTTTTAAATACTCTGAACAGCGTAATGTGAAAGTAACGTGTATGTTACCTTGGCTTCCCTCTAGGCTGGTAACCCAGCAGGAATTTTCCTGGCAGGTCTCTACAAGCTGAAATAAAGTACGGGATAAATGTCGGCTTCTCCTTCTTAGTCCTTATGAGAAGCTCCTCCATTTTCTGTGGATGGGCAAGAAAGCATAAATGTGTAATCCCTAACATGTACATTTATTTACTACAAAAGAAAACAAATTCTTTTTTTTGACAGCAGATCGTAGTCAGAGAAGACGACATGTTCACTCACACACACACACACACACACACACACACACACTCCATTTGGATGGGATAATGCTTAAAGGAATAGTTCACACGAAAATTTTAATTCTCTCATCATTTACCCTCATTTTAAGCTCCAAAGCAAATAAAAGCAGCATAAAAGTAATCCATTGTGGTTTAAATTAATAGGGAATAACAGAATCCAGTGGTTTAAATTAATATCTTCAGAAGCAATATAATGTGGGTGAGAAATAGATAAATATTCTCCCTTCACAGTAGGTGGCGATATGGACAAAGAACAACAAAAATAAAAGTGGCGATTGTTAATAAAGGATTACTTAAATAGTGATCTGTTTCTCACCCACACCTATCATATCACTTCTTGGAGTTTCATTTTTTGGTGAACTATCCCTTTAAGCCAAGAAATGGCTATGAGAATGCAGTCCCAAAATCATCAGCAATAATTGTGAGATTTTGGATTCCAAATTTGTAGGGGCTATTAAATCTATGGTAGAGGGTATAGATCAAGGGGGAAAAATTTAATAAAAAATAGAATTAGTGCAGTCCATCAGAATGATGACTTACCTTCCTATCACCACCATTGCACTCGTGGAAGTACTTGTGACCAAGCAGATCTCGTGCAAACGCAGCCATGGGCTGAACATATCTTGCTGTGATTTCATCCAGATCCTCAAACTCCTGCAGACATCATAACAAAAGTGCTTCTACATACACATTTATGTGTGTGAAATACATAATCTTTTGTTAAATCAACAGCTCACCTCATTGCTGATCCAGAGAGTATGTCCGAGGCTGAAGGCATTCTCTTTGCCCTCCTCACGCACATCCACATGCTGATAGATCCCATCAGCCACCTTCCATGTGACTGTCAGGTGGTTCTCCCCTTTACTACTGGGTCGAATCACCACGTCACCCTGGTCCATAGATTCCATCATCTTCTCTGCTTGTTTGAAGTTGATGTTGTGGAAGGACGGGTGAGCGATCACACGCTTAATGTAAGCTATAGACAAGATGGTTGACGAAATAAGAGAACGATACCTGTAACGTGATTAAAGTGAAAGAAAAAAAAAACAGCTGCATGAGAGCATTGATACAAGTTGGTACTCACTGGTTCTCTGTAGTTTCTTCTTATGCTCCTCATCCTGTTTAACGTCATCTGTCTCAGCATCAAAGTCGTAGTAGGTGTCTTTGGGAAGCTTCCACTCATTGTTCTTGTCGCTCAGGTCAGATGTCCTGCAGGTGAGGTCCACGTTGAACTTCTCAATATCGATCTTCATGATGCGGCAGTGTACAGTCATACCAACCTAAAAGCGAGATTGGACAAATGTGCCAGATTGTCATACATTTATGTCTTTATTACAAAACATTAACGTCATCTAGCAATTGCTTCAATCCAAAACAGCATATAATACACATATTATACAGACAATCCCCTTGAAGCAATCTGAAGTTATGTGTTGTGCTAAAGGGTACAATGGTGATGGCTCATTCCTTGTGAGGACCAAACTAGCAATCTTTCAGCAAGGTTGCTTTTGAATATAAATCAATGTTAGTGTAATGAAACAAAATAATTTTAGATTAGCTCACCTTGACCCTCTCCTCAGGGTGCTTGACTACCTTGTCACTGAGAAACTTGGTTGGAATGAAGCCCATAACGGCGTTATCCAATCTGGTTCTCACACCAATGGCTTGACCAGGGCAGGAGCCACTGTCAAAGTGATTCCACACCTGAGAAATACAACAATACAGTACATGAGAATTTTGAAAAAGCTAAAACAAAATTTCCATGATTCCCATCCTTTTGATGGTAACAGAACAGACAGATTCCCACCTCACTGAGCTCAGGGAAGTTATCCTGCTGACAAAAAGGACACTGCCAAAGTCCAGTCTCATCATTACGGATGGCCTGGTCATAACTCTCACCCTGTGGCCGTCTATGAGCAATGCCAGACACCACACAGGTGATCAGTTTACCTACACATGTACAGAAAAATATTAAATCCAAATGTCGTTGGGAACTAACACAAATATTACAGAACATTTAATTATTAAGCCACTAATTTAAACAGTCTAAAAACAACTAAAACTTAAAATTGTATCAGGACTACATGATGCATGTGAATAGGTAGTATTTACCGATGTAGAAGCTCTCAGGTGTCTCCTTGGTGAGAAGGTTGAAGACCTCCTCAGTGTTGGGAGGCCTGTACGGGGCTCTTAAATCTTTATATCTACAGCTGAGCTCTGCACGGATGTCATACAATGTGATCCCCTTATTACCATAACCCTGTTAAGAAAAAAAAGAAACATGATTACAGGAACGCTGCCAGATTGGAGACATATCTCTGCAGAACAAAAATGGGCTTCTCATGGGGCATTTTCAAAGCATTGATTTTCCATACTTTCATTGGTTAGTTTCAAAACACCCATACTGGTTTCTAAACGCCTATTGATTTCTACACTGAGATTTCCTACTTTCACTGGATAGTTTAGAAATACCCATCCTAGTTCGAAAACAACCATTACTGTTCTGCAGAGACCTATACTTCAGAGATTGAGTCAATACATTGTTTATTACAGATGCCGTGGATGGCATTGAGGTGCGGAAGATAGAGCAACAATGTCAACAGCTTCAACCATAACATCAACATTCAATAACTTCAGCTCAACTTCTCTGATTACATCGACCATTCAGTCAGGCATGTTTGCATCGTACAATCAGGATGATCAGATTTATTTTTATTATTATTATAAAACTAATTCCTGTCTCTCACTTCCTACTTTTTTCTAGTTTGTACTTTTCAATGCAACTTTAAACTTTGTCTTGCAGCAAGTCCCACACACCTTAGGATAAATTGCTTGGGTAGTTGTATTTTTATCTGTGATTTTCATCATTTTGGTACAAGAATATGCTTGAGAAATAAATGTAAATGTCAAGCACATCACTTGACTTGAGCCTCTCTCTCACCTGTCTCTCTAGCTCCTCAGCAAAGGCATCCAGATCCAGGTCCTTCAGCCTCTCCGGGTTCTCTAGGATCTCTTCTAGTGCTCCGGCTGGGTTAGCATCTTCTGCTGACTCGTCATACTCCAGAGCATCCACTGCCATTTTACGTGCCCACTCATACGTTTCAGGGTGCACCCTGGAACCATCCAAAACCTCGATGTAGGAGTCAGTGCTGCAGAGTGAATAAAGAAAATATTTTATCATCTCTTCTGGCTGTATCAAGCAGAATTCATAGTGATCTAGCAGTCAGTGACTACGTTTACATGGACATCAGAAAGCAGCTTATTGTGAGAAAGCAGCATTCTGGTTTACATGCACTGAACAAGCATGGTACTCTTTACTCCTGTATATATGCAGCTCGGTCAGTAAGCAGCTTTCTCCACAGCAATGTCTTTTCTGATATCCGAGGAAAACTATTTTATGCACCATAACTTCGCTTTATTTTCAGACATTCCAGAGTTGTTGCTGTGTTTATTTCCTTCACTTGCAATTGTCGGGTTTCCCTCTTATGTAAAGTGTATGGAAATGTAGTGTATGGCTTTTCACACTTTACTGCCAGATATTTTGAATTATTTCTGCTGTTCTGACTTGTTATTGGGATCCATCCTATGACGCCTGTTATCCGGTCTGATCATGTACATGCGCACTTCTCAAAAACCTTTAAGAAACCTGTTCTCCGGGAGAAACCTAGGTGTGTGAAACCGCTTTCTCTTAATCCCTTAAATGGCATAAGGAAATCAGCATTCTTGTTTACATGACGTTTCAGAATGTTTTCATAAGTGCATTTAAATGTGGTCATTAATACATGTTAAATGTAGAATCTTACCTGTCTCCAAGAGAGGCAGTGTCAATCTTGATGAAGCCAGCACAGTTGATAAAGACTTTGGGTCCCATATGGCACATCGTGACCAACTGGGTCCGATTCTCTAACCTAGTGTTGTTCTGTTTGAGAATCTGATGAACATTGAAAAGGTACAGAGAAGACAATTAAATTATCTAGCAAAACATTTTAGACAAATTCAGGTCTGTACAGCAGCAACAACGATTGGATTTTTATTATTTTTTTTACACAAACACAGTGTGGTAATACAGGTTGCAAAAAGTAGTAGAAGAGAGTAGAAAATGTGGTGGAGAACATCTTACCTTGAGAAGGTGTGAGCCTTTTCTAGATCCAAGGCCACAGATGTACTGGACCAGGCTCTGTGTGTAGGGGTGAGCAATGGCTCGGTTCACATCTACACCAACCTCATTTACACGGTTAATGAACTCACAGTACAGAGCCCCCAGCAGCTCCTCTTTCACCACATGCTCCTGAGGAATATTTAATGTGAATAGTTAACAACTGATACATAATTACTTCACATTATAATCCTGGTTTTAAAACAAATAGAATTTAAAATGTATAAAAAGAATACTAGAGCATTACTCAGTTAGCAGCTACATATGAGAGTAGACAGACATCACAAAAATGTAGGTTCAGGAGTAATTCAGATGCATGTAAACATATGTAAATGTCAAAAAGTAGGTCAAGAGTTGCAAGAATGAGCTGGTACCTGCAGGGAATGCATTTTCAAACACAGAATGTCCTCATCGCTGCTGCAGACTTGGGCAAACTCCACCAGAGGGTCCTGAATCTTGCGAGCCACAGACACAGCCTGTCGCAGTAGAGGTGGGTAGTCCCTAAAGTCCGCCTATAAGGGGAGCAGTTTTTGGAAGAAACATTAGGAAAAATATTGCTAAAAGCCTTTCCAACATGTTCTTGTCTCCCTGCACTGACCTCTGATTTCTTGCTGTTCATATAAAGCACAGCCAGCTCATTGTCCACCAGTTCTACTCCTACTGCAGGCAGAGAGGAGTCCTGCTCCAGCTCACTGATTGTGCGTTTGATGTCCTCCATCACCATAGAAGCATCCCTACACACATGCAGATACAGGACAACACTTAAAGGCTGGCAAGTGGGGTGTAATTTAATGAGATAGTTCACCACAAAATAAAAATGATCATAATTTACTTTATTTTCATGTATTTACAAATCTGCATGACTGGAGATGTTTATCCGTTTTCCATAAAATGAAAGTGAAGTGAGGCCAACATTCTGCATAACATCATCTTTTGTATTTTACGGTAAAAGGTCATATGGGTTGGGAACACACAAGGGCGAGTAAATTATGACACAGTTGTCATTTTTGGATGAACCATTTCTTTAAGCCAATGGTATTAAAAATAAATAAAATAAAGACAGTGATTGATATCTTTATACAAAAGTATAATGAACGTACCGATTCTCTCCGGCAACGGCAACAACATGCGGCTTTTTACTGAGGAGGAATTTCTTGAGGTTTTCAATGTCTTGAAGCTATGGAAACACAACAATAAAATGTTAACAAATGGCTCCATTTTGAATGATTTGAAGGATATAGGCTTTCTTTTGTTTACTCACCTTTTTCTCTCTTTCATCTTCTCTCCATGCATTTCTTCTCTTCAGAAAATAAGGAAGTCTCAGGAAATCCACAACCTCTCCCTCACCATTAATGAGGGAGCAAAACACTGGTGTGTCTCTATAGAAACATAAGCAAACACCATTAGTTCGAAAACAGGTGAATATTTTTCACAAACTCTTAGTTTGGGAAATGCTCCATTTTGAGAATATTTAAAATTGCCTTTCGCACTGGTTAAAATCTGCTTTTTAACTTAACCAGTTAGGTCAACATTTGAAAACTTTTAGACACATCAGCAACAACATCTTAACATAAATATTGCCATCACTCACTCACCTCTATTGTTCCAAACCCATATAACTTTCTTCCGTGGAACACAAAATTAAATGCTAGGTATTATGTTAGCCTAAGCCATTCACTTTCACTGTTTGAAGAAATTATACAATGAATGTGAATGGTTACAGAGGCTGTCATTCTGGCAAACATCTGCTTTTGTGTTCCATGAAAGAACGTTATATGGGATTGGAACAGCATAAGGGTGAGGAAAAGACAGAATTACATTTTTGGGAGAATTATTTCTTTAAGCGATCCATGCTCTTTCCAGCCAAGCCATACAATAAATTTGAGAGGAGAAACTTTTAGAATTTGTGCTAGTAACAGTACAAATACACACCTGCCAGAAGCAAAGGCAACCCCGAGCACACGGATACCATTTCCCTGTGACTCATCCATAAGGTCATCATCCTCCTCCACCTGCTGATCAGGCCGATATGGTGACACCTTCAGCCAGTTATACAGCTTCTTGCAGCATGACTGTCCCACACACACACACACACACACACACACACACACGTGAGACATGCCAGTTTGTTACAGACAACATTTTGCTACATAAAGTGCTTTAGTAGGTTTCTAGGAAATTATATGGCAAGCAAGCAACATGCACCACCTTGACAATATTCTCCTTAGATTCAGCGATGAGCTTGTTCTTCAGTTCTTTGGCCATCTGAGGATACAGGAAATGCTGCAGTGCTCGTTCAATGGCCAGCGTTCTCTGCTTGTTCCATTCCTGCACCTGGTGACTGAACTCATCTCTATAGTAGAACTGCTTAATCTCATCAAAGTAGGTCTGATCTCCATACCTGTAGAAAAGCCGAACAGAACACCTCAGAATTCAGTATATAATCCTTCTCAAATCACTAAATGTTTCTTGGTACTAATTTTTGAAATTATAATTGTGATTGTGAAAGGCTTTTAATAAAAGCTGGTATCTTGGATACATTTTCAGTGTTATAAGGACACAGCCATACCCTTTGACTCCCACAAGATCAATGCAGATGTCTATAGCGAGCAGGCCTTCCTCCTCAGCCAGGCACATCTTCAAGAACTGATCTCCACTGAGCTCCTTTACAGGCTTGTTCTTCAGGTACTTGAAGGAATAGGCATAGTGTGCCTCATCTATGTCCTGGGAAACGTGACAGACATTAGCTGATGTGGAACTACTCACAAAGCAGCCAACAATACAGTCATTGGCACCATCAATTCAACAGTTCTGCCTGGGTTGGAATAGAAGGACAAGTTCACTACATGCCATGGTAAAAAAACAACACCTACATCAAGAACTAAAATGCATTAATTAAACATTCTATCTAGTTACAACACAATAGAATTCACATCTACATTAGAAGTCAGAAGTTTGCATACACCTTAGCAGTTTTTCACAATTCCTGATATTTAATCATAGAAAACATTCCCTGTCTTAGGTCAGTTAGGATCACTACTTTAATAATGTGAAATGTCAGAATATTAGTAGAGAATTATTTATTTCAGCTTTTATTTCTTTCATCACATTCCCAGTGGGTCAAAAGTTTACATACACTTTGTTAGTATTTGGTAGCATTGCCTTTAAATTGTTTAACTTGGGTCAAATGTTTTGGGTTGCCTTCCACAAACTTCTTACAATAAGTTGCTGGAATTTTGGCCAATTCTTCCAGACATAACTGGTGTAACGGTGTCAGGTTTGTAGGCCTCCTCACTCACACACACATGCTTTTTCAGTTCTGCCCACATGTTTTCTATCGGATTAAGAGCATGCCACACTCCAATACCTTGACTTTGTTGTCCTTAAGACATTTAGCCACAACTTTGGATGTATGCTTGGGGTCATTGTTATTTGGAAGACCCATTTTCGTCCAAGCTTTAACTTCCTGGCTGATGTCTTGATGTTGCTTAAATATATTCAAATAATTTTCCTTCCTTATGATGCCATCTATTTTGTGAAGTGCACCAGTACCTCCTGCAGCAAAGAAGCCCCACAACATGATGCTGCAACCCCAATGCTTCACGGTTGGGATGGTGCTCCTCGGCTTGCAACCCTTTATCCTCCAAACATAACAATGGTCATTATGGCCAAACAATAACATTTTGGTTTCATTAGACCAGAGAAAATTTCTTTGTCCCCATGTGCACTTGCCAACTTGCTTTTTTATGGTGGTTTTGAAGCAGGGGCATCTTCCTTGCTGAGCAGCCTTTCAGGTTATGTCAATATAGGTCTCGTTTTACTGTGGATATAGATATTTGTCTACCCATTTCGTCCAGCATCTTCATAAGGTCCTTTGCTGTTGTTCTGGGAATGATTTGCACTTTTAGAACCAAATTATGTTCATCTCTAGGAGACAGAAAGCATCTCCTTCCTGAGTGGTATGATGGCTGTGTGGTCCCATGGTGTTTATACTTGCATACTATTGCTTGTACAGATGAACGTGGTACCTTCAGGAATTTGGAAATTAAGTTCAAGAACCAGACTTGTGGAGGTCCACAATTTTTTTTCTAAGTTCTTGGATGATTTCTTTTGATTTTCCAATGAAGTCAAGCAATGAGGCACTGAGTTTGAAGGTAGGCCTTAAATTACATCCACAGGTACACCTTCTATCAGAAGCTAATTTACTAAAGCTTTGACATCATTTTCTGGAATTTCCAAGCTGCTTAAAGGCACAGTTAACTTAGTATATGTAAACTTCTGATCCACTGGAATTGTGATTGTCAATTAAAAGTGAAACAATCGGTCTGTAAATAATGTTTGGAAACAACTCGTGTCATGCATGCACAAAGTAGATGTCCTAAATAACTTGCCAAGACTATTAGTCTGCTAATATTAAATCTGTGGAGTGGTCATTAAAACAATTTTGTTTAACTTCAACAGGGTGGTACAGATGCTTCAATGTAAAATTCAAGGACTTTTCAAGCACATTTTTATTTCTTTTCAAGGACTATGCTCGAGATGTCATTAAAACCAAGTATTTTTGTTAATTTTAAATAAATATATTTTAACCATTCAGTTAAAATAAATAAAAATGTTTATAAAACAACACTTATTACAAGTATAACAATGAGCATCTTAACTACATATTCTCACAGTATCAATTATTGGTTCATTCATGACAAAATTGATGTGCAATTGTAGCGTGCTCCCTTAAAACACACTTCGCTTTCCAAAAAAAGTGAATAACTGGGTCCATAAACAGCAGTCCATATGACTCATGTGCAGTGTTCCATGTTTTCTAAAGTCACACAACAGATTTATGTGAGGAACTGACCAAAATTGCAAATGGTTCATTCTCAAACATTTTTTACTTTCCAACTTACAAAATATTGAAATTTGCTATTTAGTTCAGTGTTTGCCTATTAACACGGAGGGTAAACATTTTGTAACATGTTGACATTCATTTTTATTCATAAAGGACAAGTTGGCTGTTGTTATTTTATTTTTTCATTTTGTTTTTAAAAAAGTTAAGCAAGTTAACACCAAGTTAACACTAACAAGGGTTAAATGGGTTACACCACCAAATATTTTTGAGTGAAAATATTAGTTAAAATGTGAATTACTTTTTAACAGGCTGGGAAAAATCACTATATGCATATATAAACATCCTCTGAACTTAAACCTTAAAAACTATTTTCTACAACTTTTTGTATTTCAAAAAATGTTTAAATACAAAACATAAAAAAAAATAAAAGGTTTTAACATTGATAAAACCAATGACATGAAATCAAAACATTCTTTTTAAATTATTACATTTATAAATAATAATTTTGTTTAACTTTTTTGCACACTTGTTCGGCCTTGGAATAATGCTTTTATAAAAAATAAGTACAAAATATATACACACAAATACATGTCATAGAAGTGGTGTACCAGCTGAAGGGAAGAAGGTTTTTTTTTACAGGCAATTAACAATTTGAAATATATTTTCTAAAAAATTAGCAAAACAGTGTCAAAACAAGCCATTTCATATCAATAAAGGTTAAGTTATATAAACTTTTTTTTTTTTCCTCTCTCGCTATTTGAAAGCTTTTTCATGACTAAAAAAGGCAGGGGACATGTTTGTCAACATATTTTGATATTAACCCAAATATTGTAAAAAATAACCTATTTTGTGAGACACAAAGCTTTCTTTATAAAAGGGGGCACTAGTCTGCTCACAAAACGGAATCCTCCATTGATCTGCATTCAAATAATTCAAAATGTTTTTCATCTCATATAATTTTTACTCTGGACAGTAAATTGTAATTAAAACTGATAATTGCAAGGATTCATACTTGTTAAATCTGCAACAGCAGTATCTATAAAATATATATTTTTTTGTGGTATGTGGTTGTGTTTTTCCAAATAATAAATACATTTAATTTATTATCCAGGACTTACATTTTAAAAAGCCAAATTCAAGTACTTCAAGCACATTGTGCGAACCCTGCTTCAACCACGTATGTAAACTTCTGACTTCAATTGTATAAGCAAATTTAGCTGGGATGGGTGGATTGTTATTACTAATACCCTTTCCTTGATGAGATGAAAATGGTTAAGCATCAAAACAAAAGTGAACATAACACAAAAT
Source organism: Xyrauchen texanus (assembly GCF_025860055.1). Taxonomy (NCBI): domain Eukaryota; kingdom Metazoa; phylum Chordata; class Actinopteri; order Cypriniformes; family Catostomidae; genus Xyrauchen; species Xyrauchen texanus. The sequence goes on along the minus strand of NC_068309.1, from coordinate 21,440,174 downwards.
GTTAGTAAAGGAATGGTAGAATACTATCATTCCCTTTATATTATAAGGCAGGTCTGTTAAAGGGATAGTTAAGCCAAAAATGAAAATTCAGTCATCGTTTACTCAAGGGAGAAATTGTAATCTATTGTATCTATTTTTTGACTACAAACTCTTCAGACATGTTTTTAAAATTCTGTTCTCTGGTTTGTGTGCAGCTGTGGTGTGCTTCAGATTTTAGGGATGTTCACCCAAAAATGAACATTCTCTCATAATTTACTTGCCTGCACGACATCCCAGATGTGTATGGCTTACTTTCTTCTGCTGAAAACAAACAGAATTTTTTAGAAGAATATCTTAGCTCTGTAGGTCTATACAATTCAAGTGAATGGTGTCTAGAGGTCCAAAAATCACATAAAGGAAACATAAAATGAATCTATATACTCCAGTGGTAAATCCATGTCTTCAGAAGACATATGATGGGTGTGGGTGAGAAACAGATCAATATTTATGTCCTTTTAAATAGAAATTCTCCTCCCTGCCCAGGTGGTGATATGCACAAGAAATATGACTCGCCAAAAACAAAAGAGGAATGTGAAAGTAAATATTTATAGTAAAAGGATTTAAATATTTATCTGTTTGTCACAAACTTTTTATATTGCTTCTGAATATATGCATTTAATTACTGGAGTCTTATGGATTACTTTTATGCTACCTTTTTATGCATTTTGGACCTTGAGAGTTCTGTTCACCATTTACATGCACTGTATGGACCTACAGAGCTGAAATAATTTTCTAAAAAGCTTTGCTTGTGTTTAGCAGAAGAGGGCATGATGGTGAGTAAATGATGAGAACTTAGATTTTTGGGTCAACTTCACTTTTAATATTGCTGGTGGTCCCATTGAAGCAGAACAAAATTTGTTTTCACTTGAACGCCCCATATTGCGAGCATGTGCAACGTAACTAATGCTCTTCTGCAGTCTCATAAATGCACAAAGGAGATAAATGGTCGGTCAAGAGTTTCACTAAATAATACATTCGATTTTTATTTGTTTCTCACCAAACCTTCCCGTATTCCTTCAGAACAAGGCATGAGTCGCATACAATAATTATTTTGACTTCTAAATTGCACTTTTGTGTCCTTTTGAAGCTTGAAGATGTGGTCAACATAAACTGAAAAAAGAAATTTCTCCCTGTGTTTATAAAAAGAAAGTCATATCAGGTCATAAAAACACAGGGGTGAGAACACAATGCATTTTCATTTTTGGGTGACTGATACCTTTAATCTTGTAACAACCCCTAAGTACCGACCTTTTTGCCCTTCTTAGTTGGCTTGATGTTAATCTTGGCCCTCTCCTGGAAGGTCTGTCTGAGCACGTGCCTGACCAGAGGTTCACGGGCAATCTGCATAGCCACCATGTAGCGAGCGCCTTCCAGAACAACCTCAGGAGTGTTAAATTGGCTAAGAAAACATGAGACGGTATGATTTAAAGCAAACCGCAATCTTTTCAAATCAAAGAGCAGTGGGTAAAATAATTGATGACCACAGAAAATGGCTTGTTGATAAAGCACTTATTGCTGCAGAAATTACCATTTCAAACAAGACAGATCTAAGCAGTATAGGGACAGAACATTTTAAGAGAATCCGGTTTGGGCTATTTACCTGCACACATAGTCCTTGGCCAGCTCCAAAGGCTCTGCAGGGAACTGCTCAGTCTCGTGCCTCTGATAGCTGTCTCGCAAGTTCTCTCCAAATTGCTCTGGGGTAAGACCAAACTTCTTAGCAAGACCATCTGAGGGAAGATAATGCCAAGTTAAACAAAAGGACACAAGGAGATGTGTTGCAGAGCCTTAGCATAGCTTAAAGAAGTTTGATTTAAAAGCCTAGCTACATTTTGAGTCTTATGATATGGCCTTAAACGACACTTCTCAGGTTTGTCTCAAATATAAAAATATATTTAGCAATATTTGTGAGATGCACACACCAAGGCCAGCACTCTGGCAGATGCTGTACATATCTCTGCGGGAGGCAAGTTTCAAATCAGGCCCCTTTTGCTCCTCCTCTTCTTCCTCTTCCTCTTCTGCCTCTTCACCTAGCAAGATAAAAAATAGTGTTAGTCTAATGCATGATTGAATGTTATCACTGATTTATAAATTGAAAACATGGCTGTACCATCTTCTGACACTTCCTTGATCTTCTTCAGTTTCTTCTTGGTGGCCTTGGCTGAGTTTTGCATCTTAGGAATGTCTCGGCCATAGTAGAGCAGGAAGTGGTTGTACACATCACCCAGCTCGTCAAGTGACTGAACATCTTTTAGTCTGTAAAAAAAAAAGAAGAGAGAATGGAATCTCAAATGGCCAATGCTTTCTGCAACACATTCATGCACGTCCAGTGCATAACATGTCCAGTGCGCGAAAGACCCATTTGAACACAGACCTCTCCAAATCAGCAGTGTCAAGGGGACGAGTCGAATCAGCCAGTGGCTTATCTGGGTCAGCTGAGATCTGCTCAAACTGATAAGACTGCATTCTCTGGAACAGACGTGTCAGGTTCTGCTTCCTGGTCTTTAGCTGGGTCCACTATGGAAAACAAAGCATAAACAGCCACATTATGATCATTTGATCTGTCAATCAAACAAAGAAATTAACAAACAGAAAGCAACGCAAGAACATTCAGCTTTGATTTTACTATACCTTCTCATCCCACTGCCAGACCTTCCACAGATCATTAATGTTTAGCTCTGGTTCTACATACTCTTTCCTGTAGAAAGCTATGAAGGGAACCTGTGGAATGAGCAGGCAGGTCTAGGTTAAAACCAGACATCCTTCAAGCATTTGTACTATACTCCAGTATATCCAACACTGTACCTCAAAGTGCTGGTTCCTCATGAAATTCAGGGCCTCTTTGATTTTAGCAATGGTACTAGGGCCCTTTCTGCTGAAACTGGTAGTTGTCCCACGATCCAGGTAATCTGTGCTTTCCTAGAATGCAAACTACCATCAATTAAAAGCTCAAAAGTTCAAATGAACGGACCTGCATTGTCTAAAATGGTCATGCTGCAGTGAGACAAATATTAAGTTTCCACCTGCATAGAGATGGTTGGTGTGGAAAAGGCATTCCTATAGATCCATTCAGCTTCATCCTCCAACTCATCGTCCTCTGCAGGCTTCACTGGGATGGCCCTTAACTGCAATCACAAGAGGCTATGAAACATCATCCACAAGCACACACCTAAAGCATTTGGGTATGACGCAGTCTAACAAACATTCATACTTGGAATCTCTCTGGCATGTCTGTGGAGCGGATCTCATTGTCCTGATCAGTCATGTGGCTGCTCTCCAGCTCACTGGGCTCATAGATCTCAAAGATGCTACGACGGCCGACTCTCCTCTTGGTCTGCTTCTTCGGCCGATCCCATGACTCATCATCTTGATCCTCCTCTTCTTCTTCTGCGTGATCATATGCCTCAGTGTCGAATTCAGCAAAGTCAAAATCTCCACCGAAAATTTCTTGTGCTTCTTGCAGGGCACTGCATATGGTGTCATATTTCAATCAGTGTTTTAATACAAAGACCATTATGCCATAGAAGTAAATTTGAACAAAGCACTATTTACAGTTCACACTACTTACGCATCAGTGTAGCCAGAATATTTCTTTCCCTTCTTTTTCGATGTGATGGGCTGTCCATCATCATCCACAATGAAATCATCTATATCTATACAAGACCAAAGCAAATAAACTTCCACTAAATCTCTGCAGAATTCTCAAACACATAAAAAATTTAACCATATGTTAAAAAGAGTAAAAGTATCATCTTTCCTACCAGATTCCTCATCGTCTTCCTCCTCTTCATCCTCCCCTGGATGAAGTGTGTCCACAGCCTCTCCTTCCTCCACCTCTCCGTCTCCATCCCCAGTGAAGATCATATCTGCGATTTTATCTTTCTCATCATCTTCCCCCTCATCATCCATGGTTTTCACACGAGAGTATTTCTTTTTCTGAGAACACAAAAGACAATTTTAAAGCATTTTAAAATTTAGTTAGACATCTTTTCACAAATCAAAATGCGACTCAAAGAAATAAAGTTTAACTCTCAGCAGTTTCAGAACTATTCCGAGTCACAAATTCTTGATTAGATTCCGATCTGATATTGATTCCTATGGGTATGTTTTAGTTATAACGTCCCTTTAGCTTACATATGAAAGAACTAGGTACATTCTGAAAATATAAATTTTACCAATTATATCTTATTAGTTTTTCATAATTTTGGGTCACATTTTGGCTTTATAATATGAACAAATCCATGCATTCAATCAATAAGATATTATATTGCATATATTGTGTTACATGTATATTGGTTAATTGCATAATTTTTACTATTTACATTGCTTTGTTGAACACGTGCTAAAACCGGTACTGTCTCTTTAACAAAACTAGTGCTGTATTCTATAGTGTGAACGCATGTTAATGAGACTCGAATGGCTTTATCTCATCTGTGCCAAGTGTGATTAGAATAAAATGTTTATTTACTGTTGTATTTGATCAACAACTGACTGTAAAGAACAGAAAGGTTATGAAAAGGTTGACATTATTCAATGGCAAATGGGTCGCATGGATCTCGTCTTTGGACACACACATTATATGGAACAAATGTTACTTCCAACACGCAGTGAAAGGATCTCTCTGCTGAATACTTCACTATACTACACAAAATGTAATGCAAGTGTTTTCAGGTTGTGCATAAAGTAAAAGATTGATCTTGGGATTTAAGAATCGATATCGTTCAAATGAAGATGTGAAAGGCCTTTAGGTAGTAATTTGGGGACTCACCCTCCTCTTCACTTTCACACCCAGATTCTCCTCGATGAGGTCCAGATCATCGTCATCCAGATAGTCGTCATAACCTTATAGACACGAACACACATTCTTTGTGAACAATATGTTTACTAGTGAACTGACATAACACAAAAGCACATGAAGGATATTTTATAATAGCAAATTACTCTTGAGAATTATATTTCAGACCACACAGATGAGGCAATTGCTTGTGCATTTACAAGTTTTGCACTGTTAATGAATCACTCATCCACCAAGGGGACATACTTTATAATTGGAGTAACTTACTTCGCTTCCTGCGACGATGACGGACCTCTTCACCAGAGTCACTGTCCTCTCTCCCACTTTGCTCTCCTCCTCCGCCGCCACTGCCACCGCCGCCACCTTCTTCTTCTTCCTCTTCCACATCACCATCATCAATAAGTCCTCTCAGGTTACCGTGCTCATCCTGATCCTCTGTATTTTCTTCTTCCTCTTCCTCTTCTGGAGACATCAGAAACACAAACACATTAAATTAAGTATTAGGTCAAACAACGTCTGCAACACCAGACGGCTAACTTTAGGGATGCTGAGGCCATGTTAGCGAAGCTACCGTGACACCAGCTGTCACTTCAACGTCCACTGTAGCCAGTGGAGGGAGAACATATAGATTCAATGTGAATTGGCTCAAAATGTTCCAATGAACCAAAGATGCATGAGGGAGGGCGGAGCCAACTTATTTTGTTCACTTTGTTTATATACATAGAAAAGTTATACTTTATATGCACATGTGAAATAGCATCCTTCTTTTTTACATATATTTATTTCAATTTGTGGGATGCTGCAGTTTTGCAAATTATTTATTTTTCTTTCATGTTCTGCAAATTTTGTAGAGGGCAGAAACAGGTGGGCAACTCGTCCTTCGTGTCAGGAAACCCACATCTGAAATAGTGATGGGTCATTTGTGAACAAGTCGGCTCTTGTAGGTGAACGTGGAGCCGGCACGCATATCAGAATCTATTTATAAAAAAATTAAATATGAATAATCAAAAGATTTAAAAATAACAACATTTGTTTTTTATATAATAATATAGGCCTAAATGCTCAAGTGCACCCATTAGCTCTGACAGTCTGCTCAGACTAAAATCCTCACCTGTTGTTCCTGTCAATCAGACACGCAGTGTCAACAAATGCACCAAAGATGCGTGAGGGAGGGCGGAGCCATCTTATGTTGTTCAGATTGTATTTGAATTGTTACATTTACATGCACTTTGTTTATATACATTGAAAAGTTATACTTTAAATGCACATGTGAAATAGCATCCTTTTTTACATTTATTTCAATTTGTGGGATGCTGCAGTTTTGCAAATTATTTATTTTTCTTTGATATAGTGTTTTATTCTATTATCAGTACCACCGCTACTTACATGCATACTACGCCGTTTGCGTAGGGCATCGACTCCCTAGGATGGCACCAGAAAGTCCACCGGCTGCCCTTACTCGCACGTTATACGCTATTCAAGGACCCGAAAGCAGTTGTGGAAGACGGACGATCGCTTCACGCTCATATTACGCGTAGGGCATCAATTTGGCCAGCGGTGGCCCTGTCTATTATGTTTTCAGACTGTATTCATTTTGAATGGTTAGATTTATATGCACTTTGTTTATATAAAATAAGTTTACTTCAAATGCAAATGTTTAATAGCATTGTTTTTCATAATAAATCAATGCATTTTAAAATACATTGTGGTTAAGGTAGAGTGTAATTTCATTTAATAATTTAATTTGAATTGTTTTAACACCAAATATGAAAAGAGCCGGAATGCCCATCGCTAAAAACATCAAGCTCGGTGTCAGCAGCCTTGAAGAGGCAGCTGAAAATAAAGATAAACATTGCATACTTCATTGTGAAAGAAGAAGAACCTTTCGTCAAATTTGGGCTGCTTATCAGACTCCACCACAAAAACAGAGTTTACATTAATCCCACATACAACAATGTGTGGAGATGATCGGTCAAATTGCTGACATAATGAGAGATCGCTGGCTGACCTCTAATTATGCCAGACGGTCAACATACAAAAGCAGCTGGACAAATTATATCCTTTGATTCTAGTAGTCAATGGTTTGGGTTGTATGTGCTGTTACACAGATGTGTGTCCCTTAGTACACACACACACACACATACAAATATGTATGTAATAAATTATTTGTTAATAATATCAAATCTGTATCAAATTTTTCACTGTGCTCCTAAATTTCTTTGTGTGCTCCTACATGTTTTCATTTAGGAGCACATGTACTCCTTGGGAAATAAGTTAGCATAGAGCCCTGTTCACAATGAAGTAAGCTTTCTAATTGCATCCATGCCCTCGGTAGGATGTGGCATCATGTCTTTAAGGGAACATCTTACCATCATCTTCCATAAATCTCTGTGTCTTCTTGGGCTTCAGGTCGCTCTCCTCAAACTCCTCCTCCGACTCCTCAGCCTCACTCTCGATGAAGTCAGACATGTTTGCAAGGCCTGTTTGGGGGAAAAAAAATCATAACATAATGCTGATGTGTTAACACAACTGTATAAACTTTTTACAAGGAAACTGACATCATTAGCAAGCAAAGTGCTGTGCACATAAAGGTTAGGATTCAGTTTATGGCACTATTTAATGGGTTACCATAAGAAAGGGTCAAATCAAATCAAAGGGTCAATCAAAGGGTTCTGGAAAACACACATCAATTATTACATTTGGAATTAATAAAGTCAATCAACTAATTGCAATTAATTTATCTGGATCGATGATGTTCATATAGAATTTCCACCTATAAGAAAACCACTACAAAACTACAGCATTTACAGCTAACTGCAAATGGAATAACCCCATTAACCAACCAGATCTCCTGTCCTTATAAGTAACATTCAGATCAAAATGAGCTTAAAAGTATATGTCCCTGACACATGGCTCCAAGTAAACAAAAGACTGGTTGGATCACATCAACAGCTTCACTGGCGGTTTACATTGATGATTTAATTCTTCCACTAGACGTTCAAATTGTTTACATTAATTTGACGACATAACAATATATCTATATATCTGAATATCAATTTCGTAAAAAAAATATATATATGGCCTAATAAGCTATCAAAACCCACACAACACGATGAACCTGAAATCTATTCGACTAAAATTAAGAAACTTAAGACGTGTAAGTATATTAAAGTTAACAGCTATTCAGTAATATCCGAGTGCCAGAGATTAATTATATGTCAAACAGTATACAGGTTATGTGTATGTTTTTTTTTTTTTACGTAAACATGGAAGTGCTCTATAGCGCAGCACAGAATGATATCAAGGCCCTCATGCTATGTTCAGCGAACTAAGAAAACCCTCAGCAACATGACAAACCACGTATTAAATCACCAGACACGTATTAAACATCCTAAACGAAAGCGCACTTACGTCCCCTTGCAAGGCAGCTCGATTTAAGTCGTGAAAATAAGCGCTGATATGAAGAAAGAAGCGTCACTATTAAAGCTGCTTGTTAGTGACAACAAAAAAATGGCTGAGGGTTGCAGCAGATATTCTTCTTCCGGTAAACTCCAGACTGAACTTCCGCTAAGAAATATTGTTCAGTATTTTTGGTTGATATGTTGTAAATATTGTTATATTTTTTAATTTGATGGTTTGATAACTTCGATATATTGCATATTATGAAGCAGTACTATGTGTAAGTATTTTTCTTAAAAACATTTTTTACAGCGTTGCACGTAAGAGCTCCACAACTGAAGACGGCGCTCTATTCTTTCTGTAGTTTTACGGTCCAAGTGACGTAATCTAGGATTTTAAAATATTTAATATCTTCGTAGGGCTCGTCAAAGCGTATGTCATGGACAGTTTATGGTTCTCGAGGATCCAGTTGTTTGTAACAGTGTTATTGTTATGTATGTTTACACCCTCCTCCGGCAGCGAAATGGATTTTGTGACGTGCGGGTCGGTGGTGAAGCTGCTCAATGTGAAACACAACGTCAGATTACACTCTCATGATGTTCGTTATGGGTCTGGTGAGTGACTGTCATTCATGAATTCTGCTCGTTCCATATGTATGAGAGTGATGCTGAACGTTTGATATGTTATAGTGTATAATTTAACAATTGTCACGTATATTATATTTAACTTGAACAATCGACTCAGGCTCAAAAGCACCCAGTTCCCATTCAACCCTTAATCACTTTTTGGGTAATTTTTAACCAATATATATATATATATATATTGTTCAGGAGGCAAGTTTAGGAAAAGTCAACAAGCCTTGTACCGCTCAGATAAAGGATATATATTTTTTTAACCAATATATATATATTGGTTAAAAAAATATATATCCTTTATCTGAGCACACTCTATCCTATTACACACACACACACACACACATGTTGTGTTTCCATGTTTTATGGGACTTCCATAGACATAATGCTTTTATACTGTACAAACTTTATATTCTATCCCTAAACCTAACCCTACCCTAAACCTAACCCTCACAGAAAACTTTCTGCATTTTACCTTTCAAAAACATAATTTAGTATGATTTATAAGCTGTTTTCCTCATGGGGACCGTCAAAATGTCCCCACAAGGTCAAAAATTTCGGGTTTTACTATCCTTATGTGATAAATACACACACACACACACACACACACACACACACACAAACAAAAGGACTAGATTCTAAACAGTACCCCCTTCGTACTGTTCATGGCAAATTTGACACACCATAGAAAATGAATGAATGTAACACAAGAGCATTTGTCAAGTAAAAATAAATAAATCAGACACAATACAGAACACACACACACACACACAGAGAGAGAAATGAATGGGTGAGACTAAAACAGAGTAATTTTTTTGGAAAGTTTACACTAAGGTGAAGGAGCTGCACAACATATAGTCAGGTTTGGCTGCAAGCATATTGTGGTATCATTGCAAAGTCTTACCCTTCAGCCCTAGTAGTAAAAAATGCAACAATTATACAAATAATTGACTTTTATAATGTCTAAATATTTATCCAATGCATTTCTTGTGATAATATCTAGAAATGAAGCTTGTTACAACATTGGCTTATAGAAATTAGCCAATTAATGGAGCACTAAAACCACTTGCTATAGTTGTCATTTTATGTCATTGGTATTTTTATTCCAGCAGATGTCATTAGAGACCCCAATGCATGATATTTTGATGTTTTGACAATTATTCAATTTACTGAAATGGTTTTCATTTAAGTAAAAATAACATAGAATGTGCTTATTTAATATGAACATGAATGGTGTAATTGAGTAATTTAGAGGTAAATAGTCAGAGTCTGTTTTGAGTTGCTGTTTTATCTCGTGGATGCAATGTGAAACAACCATTTACGAATGAGTTTCATCTGTAACTGTAACAAACACCATCTGTTCATGAGCTGTTATATAATTGTGTTTAATTCCAGGTAGTGGCCAGCAGTCTGTGACAGGTGTGATTGCAGTAGAGGATAGTAACAGTTACTGGAGTGTGCGGGGCACCAGTGAAGCTGAATGCCATCGAGGCACTCCTGTAAAATGTGGACAGAACATCCGCCTTACCCATGTCAACACGGCCCGCAATTTACACAGCCACTACTTTACATCCCCTCTGTCTTCAAATCAGGTTTGAAACAGAATATTGAAAAGTCACCATAGTCACACTTTGTCTTAAAGCTGATCCAAGTTCATATGTCACACTTTTCATTCAGGAGGTCAGTGCGTTTGGGGAGAATGGCGAGGGTGACCATCTTGATGAATGGACCGTTTTGTGTGCAGGCTCAGTTTGGCAGCGTGACGAGTCAGTTCAGTTCCGCCACACTGCCACTGACGCTCTGCTGTCTGTAACAGGCGAACAGTACGGCAGACCCATCCACGGCCAGAGAGAAGTGCACGGCATGATAATCAGCAGCCCGCACAGCTACTGGAGAACAATGGAGGGCGTCTTCATGAAACCGAGTGAGACAGGTTTCAGGGATTTCAGTAGCTCACTACACACAGAGTTTTAAAGGACAGTTGAACCTGCTGGACTGTCTATTTTATAGAGTTCTGTTGTTCTACTTTTTATTTCTTAAAAGCCTTGGGCCACAAGAGGAACCCTGAGCTGTTACATAAAACATGCCTCATGTTCAGTTTTAATACTTGAAGCATATGATTTTATTTGCACAGTCAATATTAAGAGCAAACAGATATTCAAGCTTTTCATTCAATAAAAGGTTTTTTTGGAAGGCAGAGTAAAGGCACTGTAGCTTTTCAAACTTTTTGAAAATGACAGTGTTTTTGTGGCATGAAAATATTTTGCTCACATATTAGAATAATGTTGGACCCAGTTTATATTAGGTCTTTAACTACTATGTACTTAACCATTTGATACAATGTACTTATTATGTATATATGTGTTGTTGCGATGTACTTACATTTAAAGTACCTGCATTTAATTACATCTGAAACTACACAAAACCTAACCAAAACCTCAGTAACAGAAAATTTGAATCTTGTGAGATTTTTGCAGAACAACATGTAGTTAAACAATAAGTACATTTTATTGTATTTATTTTAATGTTAGTACATAGACACATAATATTAAGTGGGAACTTTATTATTATTATTATATACTATACAAATCAAGGCAATCTATTTGCATCCTACAGAATAATAAATGCAATTTTACAGTCAGGCCATGGGCCCACAGCTATACTCGAGAAAACTTTTAAAATCTTAGAATAATAAATCAAGTCATGTCAATCAAGTAATTTACCTGTCAAGATAAATTAATCCTGAATACCTGAAAAAGCAAATTCATTTTCGCTTGAAAATCACAGGATCTGACAGGAAGGTAAACCTTTAGTAGCAGAATGGAGCACCCATGCTCTTTGCTAACCTCATCTTTAGATTGAAAACACTACAGCAGGAGTGGTAAAGTGTGATTCAAATTATGCAATATTGCAACAGTATTAACATTGTTTACCTCAAGTAACTTCCTACAATTATGTGGTGCTATATAATGATGTAGGGTATTTTTTAAAGGAAGCCATCTCAATTATGATAAAGGCTCCTGAACAGCTATTAGTATTGTACACACGTATTAGACATGCAATATTCAGGAAAAGCACGTTATATTGGAAGCTATTTATTTCTCATAGTAAGGTGACATCCTGCATACCAGAAGTAACAACATTTTTCAAGTTACACTAAAAGTCATTCATCTCTGTCCTAAATTTATTGTTGAGATCAAAACATGTTAAGAAGTGCCTTTTTTGTTTTTACACAGACCTCTACTATAATTATATATAGATGCTGTAAAATGTGAGTTATACCTTAAATGCCATTGATACAAGTGGATTACCATTTCTTGAGAATATGTTAACTTAAAGAATATTCCAGGTTCAATACAAGTTAAGCTCAGTCGACAGAATTGTGACAAATATTGATTACCATAAAAAAATCATTTTGACTTGTTCCTCCTTTCCTTTAAAAAAAAAACACCAATCTGTGTAACAGTGAGGCACTTAATGGAAGTTAATGAAGATTTAAAGAACTTTTCAGCTCAAATAATACTCAGTTTTAACAGAAGAATTGTTGTAAGTGCTATTTTTTTTATTATAAGCTTCACATTTCTGCCTTTAAACCCTCCATAAACGTGAACCATTTACTTCCATTGTGTCTCATTGTAACCTTGATTTGTTTTTAAGAATTTTTAATATTCAAACATGAACATTTTGTAATATTCCTCATTAAAAAGGCTCTAGAGTACATCACCTCAGAATGTGTTCACATTCTACTTCAGGTCTTGGAAAACAGTATTTTTGTTTAAATATGACTAACTTTGATGGCTTGTGTAAGCATGCTGTTTAAAGATGCTTTAAATTAAAGTGATCAAGGCTGGTTGATTTGTTTATAGTGCATTTATTTGTGTATATATCTACTGTATGAATGTACAACTTAAGAAAAAATTGAAAAACAGCATTAGTAAAAACATAAGCACAATCAAGTGATTTATAAATGTTTTGAAGCACAATAGGTTATGCTTTCATTATAATAAATGTTTAAATTTCAAATATGTATATTTAGCGCAAAAACACATGCATGTGTTTTTTTCCCCCCAGAGCTCCAGGTAGTGTTCAGTCCACAAGGTAAGGATCTTCCAGCTTTCTTTCTTTCAGAGTTACACTTACTTCATCAATTGCAGACTTAATGCTTTAGAAATAGGAGTACATACATCAGGAAAGCAATATGATTTCAGGGGAAAATAAAGAAATAATCATAGAAGGTTGACAGATTGTTTAGACATTATGCACAAATCTCACCGTTCAACTGGGATTTCTTCTTCACAAAGGTTAGCAAATACATGGAGATGTTTAAGTGCTGTCACATACTGTTAAAAAAATGTTTTAAAACTGTTAACTAATGCTGATCTTGCATTGGCAGTGAAAACATGCAACTGACCTCTTTTAGTTTAGATTACCAATGTCATATTTTTCTAAACAATTATCTGTAATAATGAAAGCCACTTCCCACCTTTGATTCATGCCAGTTGAAACACTTCTCTCTGTAATATTCAACAACCTCCTTGTAGGTTCTGCGCATATAGCCTGTGCTCTCTGATTTCTGAACACGTTGTGCTTGCTCTGGAGAATCTGTGGCCTTTTCAGCAATCTGTAGTATGGAGTCTCTGATCAATTCTCTTGCCTGTGGAAATGCATAACTTCATTACTAAACAATTAGGAGGACAATCTAGATTAGTGGTGTCATGATCATGCTCCTTACTAGCAGTTACAGTGTTTATTTATTGATCTTTACCTGCATTTCCTCGCCCAGTTTATTTTCAAAACTCGCCTTTTCTTCAGGGCTCTTGGAAGAAATGATTTGTTTCTGTAAAATGGACACAGTGGCGTCTAAATTAGGAACAGTGTCCATCTCTGCTGAGTTCTGGAGGAGATATTAATCAACAAATGTTATGGAAGTTGATGAACTTATTACATTCTCATTGAAGCAAAACCGCTGGAACTATCACACCAACACAAAAATATTACAAAACGTATCTGAATTTCAATTCATGGTATAAAACAGAACAATAATAAACATCTCGAGCATAAAAAAAGAGGAAAATAGCTTTATATATTCCCTTTTAAACCTGTTGTCATGAATGCTAAAGTGTCGTCACATCACTTTTCTATTCTGTAAATACAGAACAATACTAGCCAACACGACTGTTGCATAGCCATCATTACAACAGAAAGTGCTCAGCAATTATAGTTACCTGTTTTGAGTGAAAGTAGGCGATGTTAAGGCTCGAAGGTCTTCTGCGAACTGCTAATGTTGTTGACGTATTTTATTCTGAAAGTGGAAGTGCGTGATGACCATGGCAGAAACGTCTCACGATCACGTAACTGAAAGGGCAATGCTGCCATCTAGTGCCGAAGAAAACTACTGGCACTTTTTGTGTCCAAACGATTGTTTAGTAAATCCAGAGACTATTTAGCACAAACGGACCACTTCAATAAAAATGAATGGGAGAAATGGGAACGCCAAACAGCCAACGTATGTAGAAAGGAATTCACCCTTTACAGGTAAAAGAGCCAATCAGCTTTCAGATACAGACATCGCCTGTCAATCAACTCGAGAACGCGCATGGACATTGGATGACGGGAAAGTTGCGTTGGGGGGTGTTCGCTGTCCTTCATGTCGCGGCGCCATTTTGTGGTCGGTTCTGCATAACATTGATGCATTTAATACCGAATTATCACCTTTGCTGAGAGAGTTACAGTAAATTTGGCATCTTCTCACATCTGACTTAATCCACCACTCTCTATTTTTCTTATTCTGGAAAGTAATTCAAATGTAATAGTGTATTTTTTTTAAGTAGCTCTTGGATTAAATGAGTAAGTGAAAATAATATTAGCTGTGATCTCCCATTCGTCGCTGTCAAAGTTTATCCTGCAGTCGTTTACTTCCACGTTCCAAAACCCGGAGTGCGAAAAATAGCTGTGTAGGCCTATCATTTCGAAGGTTGTGCGCTTGGTAGGACGCGTCCTTTGAAGGCTGCAGTATACCGAGCATCCTCCTTTTAACAAGCCTCATTTAAACGAGACGGTCTTCATAGGACAAACGGAAACCGAACTTATCATGGTTGCTATGACAGCACGCCACTCTTTAACAATTGCGAGCAATTTGAGTGAGAAGGGAACAAAATCCCTTTGGAAGAGAATGTGTGAGGTAAATTTTAGGAGAGTTGATGTAGAGGGAAAGAAATAGATTTTACAGATGTTCATTTAGTCTGTAATATTTAATAATATATTACTATAATTATGCATATTATATCCTCTGCACCTGTCTACTGAGGTACTTGCATTTGAACATCACATTTCGAGCACATTGGCTTCATTTTATTTAGACAAATTATGTTAATTTCTGTTGAAGCAAAGAATTGTGGGTTGTGAATGCCCACAAACGGGCGGATCTAGAAAAATATTTATGGGGTGGCGAGAGGGGGGCAGGAATTTTTGAGGGGTGACAACATATGGCAGACTTATATTTACTTAATTTAATCACGTTTATCACAGTTTGATGATAAATAGTATGTACACACTACAAAAGGGCACAGGCTGCCATTTACAAACTCATACAGACAAACTTAATCTCATGCAATCAATGTCTTGCATTTGAGGTTTCATGTGAAACAGTTCCTATTAGGAATAAGTGACCATACAATGTGATCTCACTTAATAGGAGATAGAAGTATGATTGAAGTAAGGGCATTATCACCGGAAAGGCATTAAGTCTCTTGCCGTTCTGGCGTCATCTCGTGCTGCATTCAGTGCAGTCGGACATTGGAGATTCGCGCTCAGAAATTGTCAAATTGGCCATAACTTTTAATTCTTTGCTGCCAACTGGGGTGGCAACAGGGTGGCAAGGTATTCTTTTAGGGTGGCATTTGCCCTATGCCACCCCGGTAGATCCGCCCCTGCCCACGAAGGATACATCTCATGCATCCTCCAAATTCCTGTGAAAAAGGTTGCATTAGCAGACTTTGAAAAGAGACACTGACACAGGCAATGTCTATTAACTCAAATGTTGACGGTTTCTTAATTGTGGCATCATTTACACCACGACTAACAATTTTTCTCCGATTTTTAGTGTAACGGTCGGGGGCCGGCCAAGATGGCATCTGGTACGGACGATCTGTTTCGACACTTGTCACTATTAAATAGAATGATAACCTTCATTCCACCTTTCCTCGAGACCATATGTAAACAAAGTCATGCCCATGACCCCGGAGGAGGAACTTCCGGCTCATCCTCTTTACCTTTCTCGCCTTAGAGACCAGGTAGAGGTAGGAAACCAATTTAATATTGTTTGTTCACCACTAAATTCATCACCCAGACGGTGCAGGCAGAGGCGGATTAAGGTGGTCAGGGGCCCCTAGGCTGCTCTTTGTGTGAGGAAAATGCCCGGTATGAAAAAGAGAGCACCCCTCTTGCGTTGGTTACAGGCAAAGTCATAAATAGCTGGAGTGCTATATCAACATTTGGAAACACTGATTGTAGTTTCGTTGCTCTTATAAGTTGCAGCAGTGACCTTGCTGAGGTGTCCTCATTTTCTTTGATAAATTGTCCAATTCCGTCCACAAAATCCTCCTCTAGATCACCTGCATATTTCTTCTGCAGATTAGCTGCTCCTGTGTGAAGATCTTGAAGTATCCAGTCAATTTAGGGATTTTTTTTTAGTATATCTTGGTCACCTTATTCCTTTTAACTTTTCATTAACAGTGACGTAAATGAAAATGATTGACATGATTTGACCAGCAGCTGATTGGACAGATGTGACCCTGCTTATTTTTTTTTTTTTTATGTTTCTTATGGGCCAATGAGGGTCTTTTTTTGTTTGCAGTGAAGTAAATAAAATTAAAAAAAAAAAATAGGCTGGCCAATCCTATGCAAGCCTGTGAATTAATCCATGCCTGGGTGCAGGTGTCTTGTGTACCTGTGAATTGTGGTGTTTTTAATGCATATTGCTACGTTGTAGTTGAAGCTACCATGGTATTGTTTCCTTAAGATACCTATTTAATGTTATATATCCACTAATCAATTCATCACCCAGGTGGTGCAGGTGCCTTGTGTTTGTGAGAATTGGAGTGGTTTAATGTATATTATATATATTATTGTTTGTGTATCTATATATATATATATAATATATTAAGCTACCATTCCAATGTTTTCTGTATTACCATAAGCTAGGTATAACACACTAGCTATTCACTGTTGGTGGTAATTTCTGTTTTCTTTCAGTCTCCACCAGCAAAAATACATTGATTTACTGTATTTTAAGTATAATAGCCCTATTGTGCCCTATATCTGTGATAAGGCAGGCGAGGAAGGAGGATCTAAATACAGCTTTATTCAACTGAAAAATAAACAAGCTACTCAGAATAAAAAGAAAAGAAAAACACATGGAACCAAGCACATACAATACATGCAAAGACTGACTAACAACCAGGGGAAACAAGGGCTTAAATAGACAAGGGAAAACAAGGAACACCTGGGGAAACAATCAGGTAAAATCAGGGAGAACTTGAATTTAAAAAAGGGAGGGAGAATTATGAAATAAAACTACAAAAGGACTACAAAACAAACAGGAAACAGGAAAGTGGGAACTAAACAGGAATTTCAACATAAAAGCACAAAAACATAAATATGTGACAGAGCTGATTCCAGACGCTAAGTAAACAAAGTAAATTGTCCATGGGGTGTAGGGGAAAACAGGTGGTTCAGGGGGGCACAAGGGGCAAACAGGCAGTTCAAGGGGGCACAAGGGGCAAGGAGAGCAGAGGAACATAGCAAAATAGGGAGGTTTGAGACTGAGGTGAAGGCGGAGGGAGTGAGTTCCAAGGAGACCAGAGCAGATCCGGCAGAGGGCCAGGAGACCAAGGGGACCAGAGCAGATCAGGCGGATGGCCAGGAGACCAAGGGGACCAGAGCACATCAGGCGGACGGCCAGGTGACCAAGTGGACCAGAGCAGATCAGGTGGATGACAAGGAGACCAAGGAGGCCAGAGCAGATCCGGCAGATGGCCAGAAGACCAAGGAGACCACCTCAAGGTGGAGACTGGGTCACTCACATCCCACGTGTGGCAAACAGAGGGGCCAAGCGGCCAGGACAGGGCCTCTCCAAAGAGAGTAGCGGTTACTGTAGTACGGGGTAGCCCAGGTCGATCTCTTTGCATCTAGGCAAACAACTCATTGTCAGGAGTGGTACTCCCTCATGGTACAGAGGGGCAGTTTAGGCCTAGGTGCTCTGTCACAAGAATGGCCGACAGGGTTGTTGTATGCTTCCCCCCTTTTTCCTCTGATTCCTCAAGTACTCAGGAGGGTCAGGGAGGGTTATTACACAGTTCTGCTTGTAGCTCCACGCTGGCCAGGAAGACCATGGTTTTAGACCTGATTCCACTAATGCAGGGTTACCTGTGGCAACTACCGTCATGAGCAGATTTTCTGTCAAGCGGAGGGACAGATTTGGCATCCTAACCCAACTTCCCTGCGATTATGGTTTTGGCCTCTACGGAGTGTGTCTCTCAGCAGTTAGATGAGACTGTCCATGAGACACTGAGCAATGCTAGAGCTCCATCTACTCAAGCTAATTACTCACTAAGGTGGAGAATACGCAGGGCTTTAGATGTTCTGAGCAGCTCTTTGTGTGCTTTGGCGGATGGCGGATGGCGGAAAGGGAATGTTGTCTCCAAACAGAGGTTAGCTCATTGTGTTGTTGATGCTATTTCCCTAGCCTATCACACCCAGGCTGCATTTGGGAGGGTTACGTGCAGCTGCTTCTAGCACGCAGCAGCCTGCTTGCACCTGGCTCGTCAGTCACATAACATGGTTAGTGCATGGCGTTTTGAAGTGGGACCCCTTGTGTCACTACAATCGACACAACGTTGAGTGAGTGACAGAAGGGGAATGTCATGGTTACTGTTGTAACCTCCATTACCCGATGAAAGGAATGAGACATTGTGTTCCCCTTGCCACGTCACTATCCACTAATGCGCCGTAACCTTATTCTCGGCTCCTCAGTGAAAACAGTTGCTCGCCCACTCCCCTTTATACCCATATGTCCGGGGGCGGGGCATGGAAATTCTGTCTGCCAACTTGACATTGGCCTTTTCTCAAGTTCAGAGGCTCTCAGAAGAGACACCTTGTGTCACTACTATCAACACAACGTCTCGTTCCTGACATTGGGGAATGGAGGTTACAACAATAACCATGACGTTACTTTGTATGAATGGAGATGGCTGTCATATTTGAATGGAGTAAGTATTTTTCCTAACATGTATCACAAACCAATATACCCATATATTGCCTTAATCTTGAGGAATATTGGAATCTCTTCAGCATGTACAGTGTTGATCACATTGCATTCGCCAGTTTTATAAGTTGTATTATTAACTATGATGGAATTTTATTTTGTAGGACTTCGTTAGACAGGGGTTTGCCAAACTTTGATTCCAATGTAGCCAAAACTAAAGAGGGCAGGGTGTTTGATGGGACTTGATGTGACAGATGATCCTGAGGCATGGCATACTACATATCCAATGCTTTTCCTCTCAGCTTGCTCCAAGCACTGTCTCAGCTGATGCCTTCTTGCAAGTATTTTGGTGATGTTCTTGAAGTTGCAAACAACAGTGGACACCTTCTTGAAATATGCGTGCTTTGCCTCAAAGCGCATACAAGATAAATGAACTAATGGACCATATTGCAGCATAAGTGAAGGGTAGTGCACTAAAAAATGCATTTTCGGAATGACACCATCAGGAAAGATTTTATGAAATACTGATATAAACTCTCCTCCAGAAAAATGTTTCTCTTCCAGATAGGGTATCCATGACCTTCTAACCTTCTCTTCTCGCAGTAAATCGTAGCAGTTCCAATAATGGCTGGACATAAGACCCAACCATCAGTGGTAGCAGTCGAAACAGTGTCCAGATTTCTGAAGCTTTACCAGAAAGATGAGTTCACAGCATTCTCTCAGTCAGAATTTGCAGCTAAGATGTTTTGTCATTTACAGAATATGAAACATTTTCAATTTCAAAATTAAGTTGAGCTATGGTGAAGTGTTTATCCTGGATAAGCTGATAAAGTGTCCACCTCAGAACTTTAGGGATGACTCCCTGCAAAATATCATGCATCGCATTAGGTGGAAACAAGTGAGTTATCAATGAAAGAGCATAGTTAAGAGATGAAAAACAGCACTCTCTCAGAACATGATAAACAGTTCCATAATCAGGATTTTCATAGACAGCCTGAAGATGGTATTTGTAGTTAGTACTGTCTCTTAGAGTAAAGTCCTCTTCCCTGAATTTGGCAGTGATGTCATCATTTGTGGTCATGCTAAACCAGTATAATCTTCCAACTCAATCAAAGAGTGAGCTGAAAGATTGTCTGCTGATATGGTGACTATTGTGCCATAGCACCTTCTGTTTTCACCATTACACGACAGAGTCACTCCTTCAGTCTTAAGATGCATCACTTCTTCAATCAAAGGCTGAAAAAGATTGCTGTAGTTCAGGGGTGCCCAATACGTCGATCGCGATCTACCAGTCGATCGCAAAGGCAATGCTGGTAGATCGCATGAATTTTAAATGTGCTTTCGTTAAATTTTAATAAAAAAAAAAAATAAAATAAATAAATAAATATATATATATATATATATATATATATATATATATATATATATCTTTCCTTCATTAGTTTCTGTCTGACTTGCACTTGACGAGTACATTTTGACCAGGCAAGATTTATGTTTATTCTGTTGCCATGACAACTATGTTCGGGCCTTCCAAGGGCTTCTGAGAACAGAGCGCGAAATTGCCTTGGATAGTCCACTGAATCACTTCTGTGCTCATTTTTGTTTCAGTCTCTAGACAGAACATTATTGCAATTTAGAGAAGAGTGTGGTGATATCACTTAACAGTTCCTTTACAGGGAGAAAAAAAATACATTTATATATTTTTAATAATAACTTATCGTCATGGTTACTGTTGTAAGCTCCGTTCACCGAGGGAGGGAACGAGACGTTGTGTTGAATGAAGTGACACAAGGGGTCTTCCTGGGACGCCAAACGTACCTCTGAACCTGAGAAAATGCCAATGTCAAGTTGGCAGACAGAATTTGCATGCCCCGCCCCGGACATACGGGTATAAAGGGAAGCGGGGCAGCGAGTGCCAGTCAGGATTTTGCACTGAAGAGCCGAAAATAAGGTACGGCTGTTTACAGTGGAAGGTCTAGTGCTGTGGCAGGAGGGACACAACGTCTCGTTCCCTCCCTCGGGGAACGGAGGTTACAACAGTAACCATGACGTTCCCCCTTCTGTCACTCACTCGACGTTGTGTCGAATGAAGTGACACAAGGGGTCCCATCTAAAAACACCACGCACTGGCCGTGTTACGTGAACTGTCAAGACAGGTGCAAGCAGGCTACTGCGTGCTAGAGGCAACTGTGTCGGCTCCACGTAGCCCTCCTCAACGCCCCCAAAGAGATGTCACATACAGACCTTAGGTTACCCGCACCCCTGAGGTGCTACATGACTAGCATGGGAGCAAATACACCACGAGGGTTGTGAAGCCGTACGTGGGCTGCACGTAGCCCTCCTCAACGCCCCCAAAGAGATGTCACATACAGACCTTATGTTCCCCGCACACCTGAGGGGGGGAACAGGTGCTACATGAATAGCATAGGAGCAAGCCCGGCAGCCACGGCCTTTTCTATCACTATGTCTCTCACAAAGGACGTGAAGGGGCTGGGGCTATGTTAACATTATGAAACGTGTCGGGGAAGGCAGTCATTCCCGCTCCTATTCTTTCAGGGGGAAAAGACCCTGCGGAGGCCACATCCTGCCCAGTCTACGGGGAGGTAACATGTGGCAAATATACCACGAGGGTTGTGAAGCCGTACGTGGAAAATGGCACGGTGGTAGGTCCAGCCTAATGAGGGTGGACTTTACAAGCACGGCGACTGGGGCAGCGGGGCTGCCCGAGGGAAACGCGGGTCCACCGACAGGAGGACCGTACAGCGGGGAATACATCACGGGGAGTTTGCCTGGAAAGAGAACTAAGCCCATGGAGCCCGACCCCAGTACAGAGCACCTGTGACTCGTAGTGGGTCTGGACGCGAATTGCTCAGCTGAATTCGCAGGCCAGAAGGCTAGGGAGGAGAACATCCAGGGAGCGACGCTTAGTGGCAAACCTGGGATCAACTTGGCGCTGTGTGCAAGCAGAACACCATCGGTTGTGCTGTGTTACCGAGTTCTAATGGCTCGGACCTGACAAAATACGGGACGAGACCGACTCAACCCTGAGATTGTAAAATCTGGCAAAGGTATTGGGTGTTGCCCAGCCCGCTGCTCTGCAGATGTCTGCCAAGGATTTGCCATGGGCAGCGCACAGCAACGAAAGGGCTGGGTCTGCCTCCTCCCGGGGCAGCGCTTGCAGGTTCACGACCTGGTCCCTGAAGGGGGTTGTAGGAACCTTGGGCACGTAGCCCGGTCGCGGCCTCAGGATAACGTGAGAATGTGCTGGACCGAACTCCAGGCAGGTGTCGCAGACAGAGAACGCTTGCAGGTCCCCAACCCTCTTGATGGAGGCTAATGCGATCAGGAGGGTCGTCTTCAGGGAGAGGGCCTTGAGCTAAACTGAATCAAGCAGCTCGAAGGGGGGTCTCTGGAGGCCCGAGAGGACCAATGAGAGATCCCAGGAGGGGAACAGGTTAGGCCGGGGAGGGTTCAGTCTCTGGGCACCTTTCAGGAACCTGATAATCAAGTCGTGCTTACCTAGGGACTGGCCATCTACTGCATTGTGGTGGGCTGCGATAGCAGCTACATACACCTTCAAGGTGGAGGGGGACAGCCTCCACTCACCGCTGGGCAAAACCTGCTGTGACAGCACATCCGCTGTTGTGTTGCGGTTTCCAGGGATGTGAGTGGCGCGCAGCAACCTGAGTTACGGCTGACTCCAAAGGAGGAGATGGCAGGCGAGTTGTGACATATGAATAGAGTGCACGCCGCCTTGGCGATTTATGTACGCTACCGTTGCGGTGCTGTCTGAACAGATCAAGACGTACTTTCCCCGATTAGTGGGAGAAACCTCCATAGGGTAAGAGATACAGCCAACAACTCTAGGTAGTTGATGTGCCAATGTTGCCGGGGTCCTGTCCAGAGGTGAAGGTGCCCCAACCCGGTCAAGAGGTGTCTGTGGTCACCACGACATGTCTGGACAACTTCTGCAAGGGGACTCCAGTCCGCAGAAGGCAGAGGTCTGTCCAAGGGTCGAAAGTCTGATGGCAAGAAGGGGTGATTGTCACACGGTATGTGCCGTGGCCCCATGCCCATCTCGGGACTCGAGACTGTAGCCAGTGCTGAACGGTCTCATATGCATCAACCCGAGCAGCGCGGCTGCAGCTGAGGATGCCATATGCCCCAGGAGCCTCTGGAATTGTTTTAGAGGAACCGCTGTGCCGGGCTTGAAGAGAGCGAGGCACCTGAGCACTGACTGAGCATGCTCGTTGGTGAGACGCGCTGTCATTGAGACGGAGTCTAACTCCATGCCGAGAAAAGAGATGCTCTGAATTGGGACGAGCTTGCTCTTTTCCCAGTTGACCTGAAGCCCTAGATGGCTGAGGTGCCTGAGCACCTGGTCCCTGTGAGCGCACAGTAACTCTCGAGAGCCAGTCGACGATGTAGTTGAGTATGCGGATGCCCACTTCCCTTACAGGACAAGAGCTGCCTCTGCGATCTTCGTGAAGACGCGAGGGGACAGGGACAGGCCGAAAGGGAGAACCTTGTACTGATACGCCTGGCCATCAAACGCAGACCGTAGAAAGGGTCTGTGTCAAGGTAAACCCGAGATATGAATGTACGCATCCTTCAGGTCTACCGCCTAGAACCAATCTTGATGCCGGACGCATGCCAAACTGCGCTTCTGCATCAGCATCTTGAACGGGAGATTGTGTAAGGCCCGGTTCAGAACTCACAGGTCCAAGATTGACCACAACCCATCGCCCGACTTTGGCATGATGAAGTAAGGGATGTAGAACCCTTTCCTCATCTCGGCTGGAGGGACAGGCTCTATCTCGCCCTTGCGCAGCAGGGTCGCGATCTCGACGCGCAGGGTGGTGGCATTCTCCTGGCGAACTGAATCGCATAGCTGAGTTGGATTGTCCTGACCAGCTACCGCGATGGGTTGGAAAGTGTTAGCCACGTGTCCAAGCTCCGGGCAAGGGGCACTAAGGGGATAATCGCGTCTGACGTACCTGGGGGTGGGGCCTCGTGGTGGGGAGGAGCAGGAAACGTCACGTTGAGGAGCCGGTATGCGGCACTCCAAACCCAGGATCCAATCACTGAGCCGGCCTCGGTAGGTAGAAGGTGCGGCGCGGGGACGGCTGGAGCCCGTGGAAGGAGGAAAGTCGCGACCGCAAGGTGGCCATTGTCATGTTCTCGCAATGAGAAACCATCCACAAACGCTGCCTCAACGTGATTGCTGCCCAGACACATGAGGCAGCACCCGTGACCATCTGAGGCGGAGAGATAACAAACACATCCAGGAACTACACAAAGACGGAAAGGTATCTTTAAAAAGACGCATCTTTAAAAAGACGTTCACGTCAATGTGTTTTGCTCTAATAGAGAAAATATACTCTTTTGCAGGAATATATACTCTTTTAGTGCTGTATCAAGGAGAAGTTCAGAAAGAGAGAATGCGCTGTATATCCAACAGAATATGCTTCTTCGAGAATATGCTTCTTCGAGATTTAGAGGTGAATGGACCGACAGTGGAATTCAGCTTGCTGACACACAACCCCTCGGCTCCAAAGAAAAAATCTGAATGAGTGGTTGCATCCAGCTCCATTGATACCCCTATGTCCAGGGGAGTGGCATGCAAATTCCACTCGCCAATTCTCATTGGCCTTTTCTCAAAGATCAGAGGTGTTTGAGTCTCCCAAGAGCGACCCCTTAGTGTCACTACATTTGACACAATGTCGAGTGAGTGACAGAAGGGGAACCAAACTTCACACACTTCAAAATAGAAGTATTACTTTAATATGTTAACAGGAGTAAAAAAAACAGTTAAGCGCTAAAGAGTATTAACTTTTATAAAGCCTTGAGCATCCCCTCTAATATTAATGTTATATGCATTGTATATTGTCAAATTTAGCCTTGCTTTTTGAATTCTGTATATTGTCGATATAAAAACATTTTTTGTTTTTCCTTTAGTTGATTTCTTATGCTTTCAGTTGGTTTGACTGTTATGTTATATTGATTAAAGCAATAATACAAAAAAAATATATCCTGCGGATACCATACAAATTTATGAGAGCCGTAACTGAAACCTACCTGTTGCAAAATTGTCAGTGTATTCTCTTAAAAAACAGCAATTTTATCATACACACATAATTCATTCCAAAAGGATAGTTTAGTGTATAGCATCTTGAATATTGCTGAACAAGCGGTCTGTTAATTAAATTATGGGCTGTTTCCTCACAAAAGCACTTTATTCATAACATTGAAGCATCTCCTCCATAAACATCCATTAAAAAAAAAGGCCTCCTCTCTCCTCGCCAGTGTACTGCCTTAGAATATCTCTGGGGCCGCTGCATTGTGCATTTTTATGCTAAGCTTGTAGGCTCTTTAGTAGAAGGGTTCTCTGTTAGTGCACTTGGTTACCAAAAAATCCAATAAATCATGGTAAATACCGTAGCACTTTTGAAGAGAATATTTTATTGTGTGTCATTTTCAAACAAGCTGTAATTTTCAAAGTTAATAATTTGGAATGTCTGGTGAAAATGGCATTTGTTGGTTCAGAAAGGACTGTTCAGAATAAATCACAAAAATTACAGATTTGTTCTATGATGGATGTACTTTAAGTCCACGATTGGACAGTATGACAAATTAAGTATAATAGTGACATAGTGAACAGTGTGTTTTAAGGGAGTTTATTTTAATTTTATTTTTGTCAACCAGGACTATAGTGCCCAGACTAAATTGGATTTAAGACACAAATAGATGTTTCTTATCATGGTCAATAAATAATTTTCTTTTATTTTTTATATTCTTTACACATAATGATACAATTTTATTTAGAAACCATATTGCTGTAATCGGACTGTCAACCCACATCCTGCATGCAATATGTATATGGTTTTGCATATTAATACATTTTCCTTTGATATTCTGCATAAAAATACATACATATAAAATTGTATTTGGCATGCTTCAAATTCAGATGAAGTTAGGATCTGGATTGAGAGTAAAATTGTGGGTTAAATTATAGATTCCATCAACCTTTACATGATAAAAAAAATATCAAAGTAACAATAGAAAACATAAATAAATATTTTCAATTAACAAAATAAAAAAGGCAATAGCAAATAAAACTTGTACCAATTTATGTATTCAAAATGCCCATAAACAAGAGGGTGAGGCCTAGTGTACTGAAAATATTTGAGACTGTTGATTCTGACAACAAGATGGCAACAAGCAGGGGACACATAGAGTAACTTTTGGAAATAATGTATAAAAGTTTAAAACGTTAGTATGCTAATTTGCCTTTGTGATAATTTAAAGGAAATAAATTGTATAACAGAGGATATTAAAACAAAACAAGGTATAGCATCTAAAAAGTCACACGTTTATAAATGTAGCACTTACAGATTATATATGGAATTTACACTGGCTTTTAAGAAAAGGTACATATAATTTAAATATCAGTCAATTTAAAACAATAAGACTTCCCGTTTCTAACTTTTTAAACCTTTTGGTTTAAGTTATTCACTTATACTGCGACTTTACAATGGAAAATTAGGTCTTCACCACTGTTGCTTCATATTAAAAAAAAAAAAGAAAAGAAAAGAAAAAAGCCCACTAGATGGAGGCATTGATTTTGAAGTTTCCCATTCCAATCAGAGTAAGCTGACAGAGTAAAAATCATTAGTCAAGCCATTCAGACATTCTGGAATACTGATAAGAACTTTTTTTCAGTAAAATAATCTGTTTTATTTTTTTCATTAATTTCCTGTGTATTTTGGCACAAAATGCTGGTGCCCATTTCAGAGGTGGATCACAGGATAGAAACAGTGGGCGTTCAGACATAAAAATGATGGCCTAAACAAATGCCAGCAAGCAGTACAGACCTTAAAAGCACTGGACAAGTGTTGAGAACCTGCAAACGTGACAGTTAAACATTACTGCCATTACATGCAATATACAGGGGAACATGACAAATGATTGCTAGTGTACACAGTAAAAAGGAACACTGGAAAGGGAACCGATGTGCACACATAAATGTACAGAACAACATGTAGACGGATATTTATATTACACACTGGGCTTCGACTGTAACAAAAGAGAAAGGTGCTTATTATAGAGAAATAAAATGACTAGTTTGCTTTTGGTGGATTCAGAGCAGTGAATGCAACATTCACTAACTATCTTGAGCCTGAGAGTGAATAAAAACTCAAAATGGACCAAAAAGTCCAATTATGTAGAATAGACACTTCCGCAGAAGTTCAATGTGCTATATTTTATCCAGCTTTTCTTTTTTTTTGTGCAGATGTCGAAGACCTTTATACAATATTTGAAACAACACCAACAACAACAACAGCAGCACATGAAAAAAAGAGTATTCTGCAGTCTTCTCTCAACTAGACACATGTATAAATATCATTGGAGAGTACTTGAGTATGAATGAAGCACATAGACCTCATTATAAAATTACAGGATTTAGTTCAACCATTATTTTTTTACAGGGTACACAGGAAGTACCACAAAATGGAATTTAATTCATCCCACTTGCTTTGCAGATTGTGATATTTTTTAATATACATCTATAAAATATTTGTGACATATAAAACAAACAAGTATTCAGATTGCTATGTATGTTCAGGATGGATTATTAGCATACCGTTTACTGCATATTGCACAGTAGCCTAAATACTGCATACCTCTTACTATTTCTTTAAAAAAATAGTATGTGGAACAGTGCACAGTATGTAAAGATAAACGTTTCAGACAGTAGATTGCTACATTGTTGTCAATAATGTTTAGTCACCAAGTGCCATTAGAGATATTTTGCATTTTAAATACAATGTTATCTAAAATGTTTTCACTTTTGACTCAAATAAAGAGTCGTAGATCTAGTAAAAATCGAGACGGTCATCCAGGTATTCCATATGTTCAGAAAATTTGCATGTCCAGTTAATTCACTACATACTGCAAACACAGTATGAGTAGTATGCTATTCCATACGTCATCCCACAGTCCCTTCACTATTTTCACTTACTGAGCACTTTATAAGGAACACCACCTACTTATTCAAGATATATCTAATCAGCCAATCGTGTGGCATTGCAATGCATAAAATCAAGCAGATACGGGCCAGGAGCTTCAGTTAATATTCACATCAACTATCAGAATGTCACTCTTATGACTGCTATGTTGCTCAGAACTGCACACAAGACTTTCACCCACTGCTGCTCTTGTGCATATGGTCGTGTGACAATAAAGTGATTTGATTTGAGGATGGGGAACTTTTTTTTATCTCAGTTATTTCGACCGTGGCATGATTATTGGTGCCAGGCTGGTTTGAGTATTTCTGTAACTGTTGATCTCCTGGGATTTTCACACACAACAGTCTCTAGAATTTACTTAGAATGGTGGCAAAATTAAAAAACATCCAGTGAATGGCAGTTCTGCTGATGGAAATTCTTTGTTGATTAGAAAGGTCAACAGAGAATGACCAGACTGGTTTGAACAGACAGAAAGGCTACAGTAGCTCAGATAATCACTCTGTGTGATTGTAGTGAGCAGAATAGCATCTCAGAGTACATAACACATCGAAACTTGAGGCAAATGGGCTACAACAGCAGAAGACCACATCCGGCACTTTATTAGGACCTTAGAGTTCCTATAAAATGTTCAGTGATAGTATATTGATCAGTTTGATCCGTGTGAATCAAACCAAAAGCTTTGATGTTGCTAGTGCAATGCTCTGCCATTAAATCTTTAGCAACAAAAAAACAAAAACTGCTCAGTGAGTGAAGTATATATTGTGTCAAAGGTCTTCGACTGAACTGAACATTAAAATATATCTTTTATAAATTCCATAAATGAGCTGCAACAGAGGAATACACAGACCATTTGAGATGAACATGGACACATTCTCATGCACACACTCTTGATGCCAAATATCCTGTGGTGACTGTTGGACAGGCTGCCAATCACTCTACTCCTCATCGTTCCCATCTGACATGGCTTGGAGTGAGATACAGTACAAAGACAAGTCCTGGCTTCTCAAGGAGAGAGTGAGAAAAACACAGCACAGAGGGGCACAATATATAATTGCATTAAACTGCATCCAGTGAGGAGCCCTTGCGTGTCCCTGTCAAAAACTGAAGATGGAGGACAAATGATCCCTCAGTGCTGTTGGAAAGTTTGTCACAGTCAGTGTAATTGCTATATTAAAAATAAAAGGGAGCTTTATTTTCAGATTCATCCGAATCCGCTGGATGGTAAAAAAAAAAAAGAAAGTGGAATTGCTTTAGCAGTTTTTGATGCTTATTTCTTAAGAGGGTACAGTACAAGCAAAGAACGAATCACCCAAGGTTCACAGTGGGCAGGGCTACTCCATGCCATTTCGCAACATCTGATTGGCTGCGATTAGCATGACGCTGATGATGAAGGCCATTGCGAAAGCACAGATGAGGCTCTTACGGACACACGTCTGACGATTCTTCTTTTTAGAATGCACTGATTGAGTAAAACAGAGCAGAGATAAAACAGAAGACGTAAAAGAGACATTATGAGAAGAGATGAGAGCACACAACAAGCAAGCCATTCAGAGAGAGTGATCCACCATGTTTGACATGGTGCATCACGAGTCTTTGAAAATAAATAATAATTAAACAGAGGACCCAATACATATGGCTCCAGTGAGCTACAACAATTGACTAAATAATCATCACATGCTAATGATTGTCCTCTCTCTTTGCCTGCATTTGACTAATACACAGGAAAATTCAGGAAAATAAACATTACAAAATGGCAATGTTTCAACATTACAAAAGCATGCCATGGTAGAGGCTCATAATCCATGTATTATAAAACACTTAGACTAATTGGATTTTGAGGCATGAAATTGTTACATTTGATTCACCTTTTTCTCTGGCCATGCATAGCTAACTGATTCCATTCGATTACATTTGGATAATTTTGTTATTATGGGCTACTGCTTGAGATTAAATATTGAATTTCAGGCAAGATACTGAGACATAATTGGATACAAGCCTTTTAAAATAATTTGCCTGTTTCTAAATTCCAATCATTCTGCTACTTTTGTCAGGTGATGAAAACATCTGGTTGAACCATGCTTCAACAACTGGTGAAATTTGAATCTATGGCCCAAATTCAGGACATAATTGAGTAACAAATTACAATAATGGTTTAAATGAAAATGTCTTACTGGCAGCAAAGACAAATTAGACATTCACCAGTTACATTTAATTTAGCAGGCGCTTCCATCCAAAAAGGGAACAAATGTGATGAAGCATGATTCTGATTGCAGTAAATCCTGGGCCACCCATTCTTAACCCCTTAAACGTGCTGTAAGCAATTTGAGACATTCTGGATCATTAGAATTTTAGATGGATGTTTTATTGAGTAAAACATAGGTAACTCTTTACAATAAGGTACATTTATCATCATAAACTAACAATTATCAATATTTTACAGCATTTATTAATCTTTGCTCACAAAAATACAATTGTTCATTGTTAGTTCATAGTACATTAACTAATGTTTACAAATGTATTAGTACATGTTTTAAATAACATGAACTTAGATTAATAAATGCTGTAACAGTATTGTTCACTGTTAGTTCATGTTAACTAATGAATTCTTATTGTAAAGTGATCCCAAAACGTTCCTTCCTAACTGACAACTTTAACCTAAACCTAACCTAGCTGTCTTTAATGATAAATAAGAGATGAACAAAACAGACATCCTTCACCTAAACCAACACTCTCACTTTGCTTTTGTTTCAAGCATGCTTAGCTTGGCTCCAGATTCGGTCTCTGAGTCTGAAGTCCAACACTCTATCAGGTTTGTTATACAGGCGTTAAAATGTATAGTTTTTCAAATGATCTGTTATAGTGACAGTGTTTTGATATATCATAATAGTGTGTGTGTAATAGAGCGAAAAATAAGTGTTTTTAAAGTCATAATCAGCTAAACACGTGATTTGTGTTAAAGTGAATAAAACGCACAGTTGTTGGAGCCCTCTATTTTTAATTTCACCAGGAATCTGCAGCAAAACTTAGAAAGCGGCACGTAAAACTCGGTTTGTAAAAATGTAGTTATAAAAACATTCATTCTATAAGACTAGGTTGATTGAATTGGTATTTATTAGGGATGCTCCGATCTGGATTTTTACAGCCAATACCAATCACCAATATTCTTGTCACCTGACTGAATATTGGTGAACCCGATCATTTCACCTTTTATCAGGATCTCTATCATAACTGGCTATATGTAAGCTTTCTTCACACTGTCACTACCAATTTAATTTTCCTCTTCCCAGTAATATCACTTTTCCAATTTTTGCTGACAAAAACAGTTAAAAAAGTTTAAAAGCTTATTAAAAAAGCTTTTATAAAAAAAAAAAACAGACTTTAAATCAAGTACAGGCTAATAAAATATTCTCAATATTAAGATAGATAGCTCTATAAAAAAATACCTTAGTGTCAAACTGAAGACAAACTGATAACCCATAGGTGCAATTAACTTACTGTGACATTTTTGGTTATTGATTCATTGTCATTATTTCATATAGTTAATATTATTATTCCTTATATTATTTTTGCATTCCATGTAATACATGGTATTTTGGTATCTTAATATTGTATGAAGAAATATTATATTTATAAATTCCTTCCCTGCCTTTTCATTTAGTTGGATGATTATATTAATAGTACATTTTTCACTTGTTGCTGCTTGAACTTTAATGAGCGGAACACACGCTCTCCCTAATGAGAGCAAGAGAATTCTCCAGGTGCTACTTTTGTTAATGCCATTTAATCTGGAAATATTTAATAAAGATGTTTGAATTTCACCACATCTTGTAACTTGCATTATTACTGAGATGCCTATGGCAGGCGGAGACTGAGAAGCTGCCGCCATGAATGTTTTCCCTTTGACTTGTAGCGTGTGAAATGCCAAATTAACATTACAGGACAGCTGCTGAATCAAGTTTGTTGTGTTACAGAACTATGCCCGTATTTCCTACACCCTGTGATGCTATGACAGTGCTGCTGAAGTCTTAAAGGAGCTGGCGGTCTTTAGCGACATGAGGGAGTGGTTTATGCGATCAACCAAATTAACGATCGAATCATAAGACATGAATAACGACAGACACTGATCGGTAGCCTATCGATCTGGAGCTTCCTTAGTGTTTATACAGAAGTGAATTCTAAAGCAATTGTAAAAACTTTATCCCACACCTTCAAGCTTCCCAAAAGTTTCCCCAGTGTCTGTACACTTAAATCTGTGTGAGTTACACAAAATGTAGCAGGATCCGTCAATTAATATGAAATTTGATTGTTCTCTTTGCTATTTACCTCCCTGAAATTCAGTCTGGCAGTTTCCTGAGTTCTCCTTCAAACTCTCCTCCTCTGTGACGATGATGTTCTCAATGTCCTTCATGGTGAGATGGTCTCTAAAGGCATGGAACAGGACGTGTTTGAGCTCCTCTAGGGACATCTGTTGCATGTCAAACTGCAGGGTGGAAACACAAGAGCCCTGTCATCAATTCCCGGCATGGCTGGCTTGTCACAGATTCTCTGTGGGGCAGTGCCCAGATCATAGAAAGTATAATGCAAAGTGATTTATTATGGGAGAATTTCCTTTGACAGAAAGTTTAGAGAAGAAAATGAAATTAGTAGAAAGTTATGATAAAGACCAGTTGAGCATAGTTTACTAGTCAGTGACCAGGCATGTGCACACATAGACATTAATGGGGGCTTGAGCACCTGCCCTTTTTCTTCCTCGAGAGAAGAAGAGATAAATAAAATACATTTTTAATAAATGATATATATATATATATATATATATATATATATATATATATATATATATATATATATATATATATATATATATTCCGGTTTGTGCACAGCTTCCCTGTCAAACAAAAATATTTATTGAATAAAAAAATCTAAACATCAGGGCAGGAGATGAGACTTTGTGGAGTTCCGATGCCCTCCCTCCCTCTCTCTCCCTCTCCAAGTGGGTCTCAACGTGCAGCACACATCTGCATATCAAACACAGACAGGCAGACAGGCAGGCAGCAGCCCCTCCCAGCTCTTATCCCAGTTGTGCTGTTCTTGGCTTGTGTGGAGGTGAGTGGTAATGAACAAAAGACTAAGCCTCGACTTTACAGCTAATTAGCCAAAAGAATAATATAGTTAACTTGTGTCTTGCTAACATGCATGACTCATGAGCTACTAGCTAATGTAATAAGTTAGCTAAAGTTTAGCTAAGGCAATATATCATGACCACACTGGCTAATGTACTGTAATTAATGGAGACACTACAGGTGAATACAGTAAAATTTGTGTCCAATAGCATCATCACAATCACCACATTATTTGCAAATTAGGCATTAACTAATTCAAATGTGCTAATTTGCACACATTGAAGTGTTTTGTATTCCAATAACACCATTTATTGATGGTGATTGATATGATTAGTATGAAACAATTGCGCCCGTGTGAGGGAATTAAAATAACTTGGTAAGGAAGTCAGAGTTGTTTTGTTTAAACATTTGTTTTACAAATAAATAATTATGAGAAGTGCCCTTTTTTCCACTTGAGCCCCTGCCCCCCCAAAATGTCTGTGCTCGTCCCTGTCAGTGATGCAAACTCAGATATCAACATCAGTGTTGATGTGTAAATAGTTTTTCATATTTACTAGCCTTCCAGCAAACACACAACTGAGACGGCTGTCAAAACTCCAAATTGTTTTGTCCTCTGATTAAATGATTCATGAGATTTGGCTAATTGTGGTCAGTAATAAGACATTACACATTTAAGAGTTTGTCTCAGGCAAAACAGTCCAATTATAACTGCAGCTCTGTCCTCATTTTGTACAGTAATAAATAATTGAACCACATTTCTGTAGAGACAGCACTATGAGACCTGAAGCTGTGTGAAAGCTGAATAAAGAAAGAGAGAATAAAAACGTTAGGAGAAATAGAGAAACAGATTTGGGTTAGCTCAATAATTTACTACCAGTGAGAGACAGACATGAACTTTCTCAATTTCACAGCAAAGTCTGTGTCATGGGTCTTCTCAGAATCCTTGAATGAGCTTTGGTGGCAGAGGGTGACTCTGTCTTGGCAGAATCAATAAATAATTTACCTGTATGAGAAAATATGTATTACATTGCTGAAAGTGTCCTTCTCCTTGGTTCTATCAACTCAAATACATTTCCAGACTTTTGAAATCTTTGCAAGCTGTTCTACATTTGGTATTCATTATTGATGCTCAAGCATATAAGATGTGCATCATGTAAACACAGAGGGATTTAATTACATGTCTGATTCTTTCAGAACCAGCTAAACCAAAATAAAAAGAGCCAAAGGATTTTATGAAAAATCATAATATATTTTATTTTACACATTTAAAACATTATATTTACATAAAGATCAATCCATTCTGTATTCTTCATATGGGGGGTATGCATTTGTAGTAAACATTTTAACAACAACTGTAAAACAGTCAAAAAGTCTCTGTAGAATTGGGCAAGAATGAGGACATTGTGGCCCAAAGACAACCAAAGAAGTGGACTATGGGGTATCTGCTGCTGTTTATATATACATGTATATAGAAAATATACTGAATGGGGGTTCATGGTAACCCCTGAGAGAGAATGCAATTAAAAGTCTTAATCCATTTTAATATTTTAAGATGCAAATCTACAAAAAACAAACAATGTACTATCTAAATAGTACAGTTTAAAAATAATGTAGTTGTTAATTATAAAGGGGCTGACAATCAAATAATGTTTTTCATCATAAACAGAGAACTCGTAATTTCAAAGTTTTGCTTGTCTTTCTTGCCATCAATGCCAGAGATGATATCTCTGATTAATTTTCACAAAATGTACACAAAAATCTTTGTTTGTTATCAAACAACATGCTCTAAACATGTTGATTAATAATGCTAATTTCAGATGGGGAAAAAAATAATTTCTAGTCTAAAGGTGCTCTGGAACCATGATAAATTGTCCTGTCACCTTGCTTAGCTGAACCGTCGGAGTCATATCAGACACATGAAGATTGTTTCTGCTTCATTTATGTTTTCTGCAGTGTATTTTAGTGAAAGATGCTCACTGTATTTCTTTGTTACTGTCTACTGTCATTAAAATAACCGTGTCTGCAGCTCTACTATTTGGCATTTCAGGTCGCAGGCCGGTGGAGTGAGGCAATGCATGTGGAGTGCGAAAAGGCATTAATTAAGTGTGTTCGGTGTTATATTCAAGGATTTAGCACTGCAAGATTAGTGCTATCTACGCCCTGGAGTGCTTGCGGTGTACACAGCTCCGTTGTTTTGACATGCTAAAGTGTAGAAATGGCGAGATGGGACAACCGTTGTCATGATGGAACAAATATATGGTTCGGAGTTCAGACATGGACCGCGAAACATCATGACAATGGTTGCCCTATCTCCCCGCAAACTGTTGACCACTGGCATAGAGTATTGTGATGTTTATTGCAACTTCAGTATCTGCATTCTTGCTTTTGAAAACAGCTTGTTCTCAGTGATGAGTCTTTCTCTTGCTGCCTTCCTCTCTCTCACCTTTCCCTGACAGAAATTTATATTTTTTTTCCATTGGCCATTTACTTGTGACATATAACCAATCCGACGATACTGTTGGTGGGACATTGAGCCAGACTTCAAGCAGTTACCTTTCAGAGAGAGGCAGATTCACAGCCAACGGAGCGTATTTTAACATTTATCGGCAATCAAATCAGACAAAATAACGATTCTGATAATTAGGAAAAATTATGAATATCGGCAAGGACGATAATCGGTCGACCCCTTGTAGAGATGTTACTGCAGAGGACTGACAGAAGATATCACTTAAACAAAGCCATGAGTTAAGCCTCTGTAAAGCATTATCAGCTGAGATTGTCTCTTTTGAGGAGTAAGATGACATACTCTCTCATTGGTGCCTTTTCAACATCCAAACTCTACTCTATTTCCAGCACTTTCTATTCTCTGACTCTGAATTGAAGCTA
This sequence comes from Xyrauchen texanus, assembly GCF_025860055.1. Taxonomy (NCBI): domain Eukaryota; kingdom Metazoa; phylum Chordata; class Actinopteri; order Cypriniformes; family Catostomidae; genus Xyrauchen; species Xyrauchen texanus. The sequence goes on along the minus strand of NC_068309.1, from coordinate 21,404,010 downwards.
TCTCAAAAATATATGTCATAGTGAAGGAAGGTGGAGGTTTCATTTCACAGCATTCCTTGCATAAGACTGTTCAGGAAAGTGAAAAAGAACTTGTCTGAAAATAGTCATTATTTTCACAATTCCGTGTGGTGACACTAGCAGTGCAGAAATCACATACTTCTCATTTAATAGTGGAAGACCATAGTGCACATGCTTTGACACACTGCATAGTGACACTCATGTATAGGCCTGTTTGAATAAGGCTCATGTCTCTTCTCTTCTAGTTATTGTCTCATACCTCACTGTCCCTATTTTTAAAATATGAAAAAAGGCAAAAAAGATGGGTTACCATAGCTAAGAGGGTACCCAAAAACATGTTTAAAAAACCTTTATATGATAAGTACCTCAGTGGCCATAAAGCACATTGTTCTATGGTTGTTGGAGCTCTTTATCCACAGACTTGCACTTACTTCTGTGCTTGAAAATAAGAAAACTATCAACTCTCTTCATTACTGTAGCATAATGACCTTCAATGAGATGATGACATATTGATGATATTATAAATTGTGCTCTTGGCTGTTTCTTTATTTGATTTGATCAGCTATCTTATGTGGTTGTGTTTTGATCTAATCAGCAAGGGTATTTGTACTGCATTACTGCCCACCACACTAAAGCATCTATAATAATGGAAAATACAAATACTGTAAATATTAGCGGATTTGACTTTAGTTGCAATAAATATAGGACAAAAATCAATTGAATAGACAATTTTAAATTATTTCTTTATCTACATCTATTTACTGTTGTTGTCATTCAGTGTTGGGTAAGTTAATAATAATGTAATCCATAACAAATGACTAATTACTTATCTAAAATTATAATCAGATTTTTTACTGATTACTTAATCAAAAAAGGAATCACCTTCTTAGTTACTTTACTTTTACATTACTTTTTAAACACTTTTTACAGAAAACTTTTTGTTCCCTTTCTGTCACTCACTCGATATTGTGCTGATTGTAGTGACACAAGGGGCTTCTTTAGGGAGCCTTGGATGGCTCTGAATATGAAAAAGGACAATGCCAAATTGGCGAACAGAATTTGCATATCCTGCCCCCGGACATACGGGTATAAAAGGCGGGGATCGTGCATCTGTTCAGTCAGATTCGTTCTTCAGATCCGAGCGGTTCTTATATAGTGCCTTTTTTAACCTTAGCGGTTACCAAAGTGCTTTACACTGCATCTCATTCACACACACACACACACACACACACACACACACACACACACACACACACACACGTTGTGTTTCCATGTTTTATGGGGACTTTCCATAGACATAATGGTTTTTATACTGTACAAACTTTATATTCTATCCCCTAAACCTAACCCTCACAGAAAACTTTCTGCATTTTTACATTTTCAAAAAACATAATTTAGTATGATTTATAAGCTGTTTTCCTCATGGGGACCGACAAAATGTCCCCACAAGGTCAAAAATTTTGGATTTTACTATCCTTATGGGGACATTTGGTCCCCACAAAGTGATAAATACACACTCACACACACACACACACACACACACACACACACACACACACACACACACACACACACACACACACACACACACTCGCATTCCACCAATGACAGCAGAGCTGCCATGCAAAGCACTAGCCTGCCATTGGGAGCAACTTGGGGTTCAGTGTCTTGCCCAAGGTCACTTCATTATGTGGAGTCATGTGGGCCGGGAATCGAGCCGCTGCAATTAGTGGCCGACCCACTCTACCACAAGAGCCACAGCCGGTAGAAGTTTCACACTAGAACTCATTGGTTTCACCGGACTCAAACTAGGGGAGTCAAAAAAATCTATCATAAAAGCCTATCTACTGTCATTTATGTGCCATTATAATGGATGCTACGTCCATCAATGCCCTAGTACTTATAAAATGAAAACAAGTATGAATAATAAAAATAGACCATGACAGATTTTACAGAGAGTGACGAATAAAGACTTTTTTCTAACACAAACTCTGACAATAATGCCTCACAAAAATCCCTAATTATTTAATCTCAGCACAAACCACAATTAAAACGTGCACATCCATGTTAAAAAGTCTCAAGTGACCGTAGAGTAAACCACAAATAGGCAAATCATCAAAAGGGTGTGAATATTATTTTTTAGCAGACATTGTAATCTAATACAAACCAATGATCCAACAACACAACACCTAAATGCAATGGCAATTAATTTAAATGATGAGTGTCACACATGAACTAATCCAACCAGCAGCACATTCGAAAAAACTTAGCTTTTAAAACTTACCAAAAGTTACATGTTTGATATTCATTGGACATTCGATTTCCCATCACATTTCATGTTTTGAGCCCAAACCAACTTAGATATACATAAACAACAGTTATTATGCATAGCACAAGGCTTAAATAATAATAATACAAAAATAATAATAATTAGCCTTATAAATCAATTAAAAAAATTTAACCATATGATGTTATAACATCACACTAATAGTGAAATGCTCAGAAAAATATCCTGTCTCTGTTTGGTGAATATATGTTTTATACATTTTAGAACTTTAAATGTATGCAGTAGTCTGAGCTAAAGCTAAGTACAACTGAGTTATATGTATGAAAAATTCTAAATGAAAAAAGAAACCTCTCAAAAATTAGCCTTGTGCAATACAAATTTGCATTTGGTTTGACATACTTAGGTCAAGTGGTCTTGGAGTTTAATGGATTTATAGAGACCAAACATTCCATTTAAAAAACTACCAAAGAAAAACTCCCAAAAATAAGCCTTGTGCAATTGAGGGAATACTATTCTGACTAATTTACAGTTGTTTTGATATCTTCAGGTCAAGTGGTCTTGAAGTTTAAGGTGTATAAACCTAAATATATAACAAAAGTCAAACGTAAAACTAACTTCACCACAGTCAATGAAGTTCACTATACGCAGGTCTACTCTGCACCTGGTAACTTTCGATGCTCACATCAACAACTTGACATAAATATGATCAAAGCTTTTGAATGGCTCAGGGGAAAAGGCAAACTAGCCACTCAGACATCGCTTAACCCTCGTTGCACATGCACATGACATTCTCCAGATCTCCGTTGATTAACATTGAGGATGAAAGGCTAGCCCCTGGCATTGCAAATGAGAACGATTAAATGGCTTTTTCGCAACATACCTTATAATAATCAGATATAATCTCAAAAGAAAATATACTTTTTTCTTGTAAAATGGACATAAAACACATTTACCATCCATCCATCCATCCATCCATCGTCAACCGCTTATCCTGTGTACAGGGTCACGGGGGGCTGGAGCCTATCCCAGCTAACATTGGGCGAAAGGCGGGGGACACCCTGGACAGGTCGCCAGTCCATCGCAGGGCCACACATACACTCACACTCACCTCCACATCCACACCTAGGGCAATTTTTTTGGAGACACCAATTAACCTAGCCTGCATGTCTTTTGGATGGTGGGAGGAAGCCGGAGTACCCGGAGAGAACCCACGCAGACACGGGGAGAACATGCAAACTCCACACAGAAAGGCCGGGGCAACCAGGGTTTGAACCCACGACCTTCTTGCTGTGAGGTGACAGTGCTAACCGCTGCACCACCGTGCCGCCCTAAAACACATTTACGTTACGGAAAATATATTATTTTAAAATAAATCTGTGATGAGTCCATTAAATTTGCACAAAAGCGCCCCACTTGCCCCTATTTAGAGACACCGCTGCATGAATTCCTTCTCCAGTGAGATTTCAGCTTGTGAATATTTATAGCATTTCATTTGAAATGCTGAGCTTTACTTACAGAAAAAATATATTGCCACATAATAACATGATACAATCTTGTGCATCCAGTTATCTGATGACATCAATAAAGGAGCGATCTTGTTGGAGGTCTGCAGTGTGTGAGTAAACGCTAATATGAGTGTGACTGCTGGCTGTAATCCATGCAGTCTGTTTGATCTGACAAGCATCTGAGGGGGCTTATCTCATTATTACAGATTTACATGTATTATGTTGCTTATTTTGCAGTGGTGGAATTGAAAGCCTACATTGATTAGTATATTTGGCCACCAATCCTGAAGGACTGCCCAATACAGCAGGTGATTAAAGTATCAATTACCCAAGTGTTCTTATTTTAATGGCAGATACAAGATTAATTCGATAAGGAACATCTCATTAAAATTATTTGGTTAAACTCTAAGACTATGTCCACATTAATATGAAAACACATCTTTTTCTGTACGTTTTGGCCTTCCGTCCACACTGAGACAACTTTTCTAAAACGCTCTTCCCAGTGAATACATTTAAAAACGTTGTATTCAGGTTGTAGTGTAGACTGGGAAAGGTGCATCTCAATCAGTTCCCTAGTTCAGTAGTCAGGGCACTGATCAGCGAGTTTTTAGGGCTGTCTCATTTGTAAAATTGTTCCGGTGCACTTAAACATTCCCTCCCTAAAAAAATCCCACAATGCACTGGGGAGCATCGTTGCTCACTATGTTCCCTTACCGGAAACATCATCATGTCCTCTTTAATCTCTCAAGTCGTTAAAAGACGAGCACAAGTGTAAATATGTGATGTCAAAGCCTTATTTTTGCTTTAAAAGAGAAGTTTTTTGTATGTCATCCACAATGAAAGGGAAACAATCTTTTAAATATTACAGTTGTTAAAGGAAGGTTTAAAATACAGTCCTTTATATTTTATGTCTTTATATAATTTATCTGTTATAATAACACTGTCCTTTCGATAGCTTCAACGAAAATTAACGATTGTGTCATTTATAAAGCAATGCTGCTTAATAACAACTGAGCTCGTTATCGTGTCGCAGGTAATTGAGTTATGTGTCCCAATGTTCAGTGTTCCCCTTACCAGTGCCCGAATTCATGCTCACAAAATACTGATTCACAACATAGGGTGCTAGGGAACTGATTGAGACACACCCTGAGATATTAAAAAACGATTATGTATTTGTTGTGATGTGACGCATTCATATGGGGCCTGTACAGTGGTTATCGTTTAGGTGGCTAGCCATGTACGTTTTAGTCTAGTTTGTGTCAACCTTGAGTTTTAGGCACGGTGCCTTTACCTGTGTTCATCGCCATAGTAACTTACACTCCATAACCTGCTCCATATGAAGTTTTGTTCTGGGTAACAGATACTGAAACAAACAGCTGTATGGCAAGCCAATTTAGCTTTCAATGCTCTCAGAATTACTCATTGTAATTGAATTTTACTAGTAATATTTCAATTAGAGAGCTCTAAAATATATTTGTTAATAAAAATAATTTCACTAATAAAGCTCTGCAATTGTATTTTTAGTAGTAAAAACTCCAATTAAAGAGATCTACAACTGATTTTTTTACTATTAAAAATAATAAATCAAAGAGCTCTCTAATTACATTTTTACTAGTAAAATTAAAATTGTACAGCTCTGTAATTAAAAATTAACAGGAGTCATTGGAAACATATGATAAGTAAATATTTAATTGTAGAGCTCTTAATTGGTACTTTCACTAGTAAAAATGTTCTTATCGAGTATGGAAGCTGCGGAGTGCAGATTAAAAAGAATGAAGAAATAAATAGCCAATCTATTAATTTTAAAATAAAAATGTGAATAAATAAACCAATTTATAAATGGACAAATAAACAGACACATTTAAATGTTTATTTAATTCATTGTTAACTATTAATAGAGGTTTACTGTCTATAAAGCCCTTGCAAAATAAATGAACGCAAGGCATATCGGAGGTTAATGGTCACTTGTCGCTGCTGCAGTTAAATGCCAAGCACAGCCCTCCCCGAACATGCAGAGAGCTATGTGTCCAGGAAGGGATCTGGTAACTGCGATGCCATAAATAGAACCGATACGCACCACTGACTGAAAAGCGCGTGGCCGCCATGCTCTCGCTCCACGGGCATGAGGTACTGAGCCGTTGGAAAAAGATGCCAGACCTCCTGGCGTCAATAGACCTCCAATGACAGACTGCCTTACATCTCCGTGTGACTCAAAAGTCAAAAAGTTAATTGGTTGCTTCCACGTGTCAACTGTCAAATGGCATTTTTAAACTCGATTGTCAAATGGATAAAGAGCAATCTTATAATTTCTTCAATTTAAATACTACTCTGCAGCTCTATTTTAGCACATCTAGAACATGATTAAACTAGCTCGTTGCTGGTTACTCTTTAAGAATTTGTGTGAGATTTTTTGCAATGAGCTCTAAAGTGACGCAACTGCTTAATGCCCCACTGTGTCTTAAACCCCCGAAATCACCCTCTGCAACTGCTTTCCCCCCCAAAACCTAAACCTGGTGTTAAAAGTGTGTCTGTTTTGTGGCCAGCTCTCATGTCACATGTATAAGTGGATCTGCTCAATGGGGGAGATGGGCCATGAAGAAATCTATCAAAGGCTGATGTCTTTGGCTGACCCACTGAGCAAGGAACAAGAGCGGTAAGCGTTGTCTTGAAGGTGTCCAGATACATTTATCACATTGAAATAGGAGCTCAGCTCTCTTTACTTCCCATTTCCGTCTGCCTGCTCTCCTCCATAACTCACATTACTATTGATATAGAGTGATAAGCTACACTGATGTGAGAAGGGAACTATGTCAGTTGACTCTTTAGGAAGCTTTGGAGCACAGTACAGGACATTTCATAATCTGGTTTGCATTTATTAAACTGTTAGTGAGGGTCACTTCAATATTTTTGTATACTTTTAACAAGGGATGTCAATTGATTAAAAAGTGTAATTAATTACATGTTTTGCCAAGTAGTTAAACAAATGAACTGTAATTAAGTCATGTGTGGCAGGGTGGGGCCGGGTCATGATTCCGCACACCTGGCCCCTAATCAGGCTAATCAAGACTCATAGAAGGATAAAGGCAGACTGGAAGCTGCAGTGCAACAGAGAGAGAGAGAGATTTATGAACAGCTGTCCGTGTGTTTGTCTTTTTGTTTCAGTTTTATATTAAAATATTATTTATATTGTCAAGCCGGTTCTCTTCTCTTCCTTTCAATTAATCCCTTTACATCATGTAAATTGCTTAAAAGGTTTTTCCTTTTCTAAGGTCATAAACAGTTTAAGTTAAAAACAACACAGTAAACACCTTTACTGGCATTCTTACAGACATATCCAATGTGCGCAGGTGTTGTGTGCATGTCTTTTTGTGTTTTGACGTCAAAAAATCGGAGATCTGATCATTTTAAATCTCATGTAAAGCAGTTTTTTTGCATTGGTGGATGTTTTGAATAAGCTGATTTTAGGAAGTTATCAGTGTATTGGTGTTCATGTAAACATACCCACTGACCTACATATGGGCTGAAATATGTGCCACCAGAAACTGAATTTGAACCATTTATATTAGAATTTGAATGGCTAAACTTGAATAATTGCATTGAAAAACTGAATTTGAATCACATAATTTGAAATTGTATTGTTTAATTAAAATTGAATTTATTCAAAAACTGAATCTGTATTGTACCATTTGAAATTGAATTTATTCGTTTGGAACTGAAGTCCATTAAAATTTGATCCTCACTGAAAATTAAACTCTCTATATATCTTCACATTCACTTCTCACAATTCAGATTCAGTTCTCAAATTCAATTTCAAGTTACTGAGACAGACATCCGGGTAGTTGGAGGATGAAGGAAGAGCAATCGAGCGCAGATCGATAGATAGCGTTCATTGGCGCACAGGACTCCTCTTGGGCCAATCAGCACCAATGTTTTGGAGCACAGTACGTTACCCGCCATGAAACAAAGAAGAAGTGCTTGCCTGACTTGCGTGACCACCACCACCATGGATTCGGCTGGGACAAATACGGTAATGAATTTTTTTTTTACGATCTAACGATCTTTTGTTTAACTGTTGTTAATGTTATAGCTATTTTGTAGAAACAGGGAAATTAAATCTTTCTCCGGCGTTGCAAACAGTAGCTATAATCCCACGTTTTATGGTAGCCTACTAGCTCTTGTAACAACATTTTTGCCTGGTGTTTATTATTTCTAAGCGTTTGCCTCTTCCTCCGGTGAAAATGTTGTTGCAAAGCGTAGCTAGTGTTAGCCGCCACCAAGTAGACTGGTCATGTCTTCAGTGTGATTTTTTTCCGATAACTTCTCCTCGTGGTTGTCATTGTCAGAGTAACGTTACTGCTTACTGAGAGGAGAGAGAGTAGTAAGCGTGTAAGTTATGTGTCGCTGTGTTTGGCAGGTGCTAGCATAATGTAAGGCCATAAACTTCAGGGCAATTACACCATAGCACTAGCCCTATTCATTTGAATTGAATGCATAAGTTAGTTAATTCCGTTTGACTAGAACACAAAAATAGCACATTTACACTTCGAAAGAAAGCGATACAGCTTCCTGCACAACAGAGCAGTGCAAGTGGCTGATGCCATCACATGTAAAAAAGGTAAGGTGACACTGTATTTTTGGACACTGTAACTGTAGGCTAAATTATGATGTTAAATTAATGTTTATATTGTGCCCCTTTGGTTACTTAATCAGGCAGATTGCTTGTCTTCATCTAGCCTACATTTCATCTTCTTTTAGGGGATTTTCATTATATTCCATCATACCTAATGTTGGAGATTATTAAATTATTTCTATTCTATATTCTGCCTTAACATGTGTAGCTTGTGACAATGTGGTCAGTCACAATTTCCCTGTTGGACAAAGAGAAGCTAAGACAGCAAAGACCCACATAAACACAGTTTGGCATCTCAATCCTGTGATGACAGCCTTACCTGTTTTGCTCACAGCCATAGGATAAACGCCAGATTTATACTGCATATAGATATGTTATGGTTATGGACCACAGAAATGTGGACTTAATGATCTTCTTTGTGTTAACTTATTTTCAGATTCCTGCTGCTCCAGTAGCTCTGATCGACTTCTCTGCTAAAGCCAAAAAAAAAAAGCTTGACCGTTCTATTGATGGCAGGACAACTGAAAACCAGGTTGGGAAATCACTTTCATGCCCAAGAGTGAAGAGAGGGTCAGAAACATATGCTAGTTTTTTGAGACTTTAAGCAAAAACTGTCCAAGGAGTGCAGCACTGATGGCTAGGGAGCCTTACTACAAAGAATTCATCCCCAAATCTAGTATGCTTCCTAAAACTGTTCTTGAATACAGAACACCAGAGACTCTGCAGCTACCCCCCAAAGAGCTTGGAGAGCTATGCCAGGTATTCCAGCTAGAAGAGCTCATCATGTCCCAGGTCCAGGCTGTAGAGAGGGCAACTCGAAGTCAGAGTGCATGCAGGATTTGGTTTAGGCAAAGAGCTGGACGCATAACTGCTTCCAAGCTGAAACAAGCTATTAAGACCAACCCCCAGCAACCATCCAAGAGCTTGATCAAGGCCATATGCTACCCAGAAGCATATAGGTTCACCACAGCCGCTACAAGGTATTTAGGGTTTGAATTAGGGTAAGGCAGAGGTAAGGCCTCGTGTAAACAGTGTTTATGTCCAGAAAAAGAAACACTGACAACAGAGGGTATAATTTGGATAAAAAGAAGCTTGTCTATTAAGTAAATGTATCTTACTGGTGGAATATTAAATGAAATGTATAGTAACACATTGCTTTGGTGCACGTTAGTTATTAGTTTTAGGGTTATAAGACTATGGTTATGCAGGAGTAGAACTAAGTATAGGGGTTAGGGAAATGGCATTTAAATCACTGAACTGGCTCTACACATCCAATACTAAGTAATCATTTCCTTTTCATGTTTTGCATGTGTACTGTGTACAGTTATGGATGCAAACATGAAGCACAAGCCAGAGGAGTCTATGAGAAGCTGATGGGTCGGGAGCATGCAGGCTTCTCCTGTATGGACAGTGGTCTCTGGCTGAACCCCAAGTGGCCATACATGGGGTCCTCCCTGATGGGATTGTTGCTTGTGACTGTCACTGGAACTGGCATCTGCAAGATTAAGGTAATATTACAGTCTCTGTTGTAGTAAAGTCCTAAATCTCGAGACTGAGTGCGTGTCTCAAGTCCTAAACTGAGCAAAAGGCAGAAAATATATTTGTTAATCTATTGTTCACGTGTCCTTCTCTCTGTGATTTTAGTGTCCACACTCTCACCAAGATGAAGCCAATCTGCGCTTGTGTGCTGGGGAAAAGGGCTTCTGCCTCATCAATGATGGGGATAATGTCATGCTGGACCGGACTCATGACTACTACTACCAAGTTCAGGGACAGCTTCACATTGTAGACGCTGAGTACTGTGATTTTGTTGTGTGGAACCACAATGACATTTTTGTTGAAAGGATTTTGCCCGATCTTGAACTTTAGGATGATGTTAGGCTTTTTAGAAACGGTATACTTCCAGAAATACTGGGACAGCAAGTTACAAACTCACATGTGTAATGTAATGAAAGGATCCAGGCACTCTTGAAAGTGGGCTGTGTGATATTGCTGTTATATCAATACGGTTGTATGAGACAAGATTACATTTTGACTATTGTTATGAGTGTGGTCTTTGTGAGTTCTGGCTGTTGTATAATTTAAATGAAAAGATTAAATGCCATTGAGAAGACAGAATTATACATGGTGGTTTATTTACAAGATTAGATTTTTCAACAATTGTTATAATAACAAGAACATGGTGTGCAATAACAGATTAGAATCCATTTCATTACATATAATACATATAGCCAGTACAATTGGACTAGTGGATAAAAGTATTACACTTGTTGAAAACATATTAACAGACTGATATGTGTCGGGGCTCAGGTACTACTACTCCATGTCCTCTTACTTATCATCATCAGAGCCAAGAAGCAGGGATCAGGTATTGGACACTACATGTGTGAGGGCTCAGGTACTGGACTGACTGATTATTATCCCTCTCCCTCCTCCTCACTCCAATGGGACAATAGACTCCGAAAGATTAGACAAGCGCTAGGGCAACCTAAAAGCCCCAATCAAGTCCATATTAGACTACCGGTAACTTAATAAGCATTACTAAGTAAATGAGCATTTAATGACAACCTAATGCTATATAAACACAGACACAAAAAACACGTTGGCTGCTAACATACCTCCGGCGAAGTGGTCGCTGCAGACACGGGCATTAACAGACTCTGCTCCTCCCGACCGCAGACGTACGTTAAAAATCAACTTTTACGGCGTTGTTCTGTGAGCTTTTTACATTTCTCACCTTTATGAGTGACAATCTTCGGTACTCTATAAAAACCCTTTCCCTTTTCTCGATTAGAACGATTGGAGCAGCCGTAAACTACACAAAACATTGGCATTTTGCCAGACGGCAGATCCTCAGCTATTTCACTTCCTGCCCTCCATCTGAATTGCGCGCTCTCGCGATGCAGCAGCGTGACGTCACGTGAAACCAACCTATGAACGCTATCTATCGATCTGCGCTCGATTGCTCTTCCTTCATCCTCCAACTACCCGGATGTCTGTCTCAGTAACTTGAAATTGAATTTGAGAACTGAATCTGAATTGTGAGAAGTGAATGTGAAGATATATAGAGAGTTTAATTTTCAGTGAGGATCAAATTTTATTGGACTTCAGTTCCAAACGAATAAATTCAATTTCAAATGATACAATTCAGATTCAGTTTTTGAATAAATTCAATTTTAATTAAACAATACAATTTCAATTATGTGATTCAAATTCAGTTTTTCAATGCAATTATTCAAGTTTAGCCATTCAAATTCAAATATAAATGGTTCAAATTCAGTTTCTGGTGGCACATATTTCAGCCCATACCTACAGTCCACAGAAATCCGTTTGGCAGTTTCCGGTTTGTCAATCTATCTGAGGTAGGGCCGTTCAGACATTTTTAAATTCCATCTGCTGCACTATATTTTAATTGTTGGTCTGTGTAAACATGTGCATCTTTGGCCATTGCATCACATTTTGTGGTTTCTTCAGTGTGCTTTTTTGTTTAAGGCATTAAATATTGTTAATCTTTTAAAAAAATGTCTCATGACATCTGCATTCAATTCCATTGCGGTGCAGCTAGCTATTTTTTTATGAAAGAACACATCCTGTGTGAATGTCCCCTTACTGAGTAAGTGTGGTTTAGCAAGGTGCTTTGCTAGTAATAGTAATACACAATTTATTTTAACTTGCTATTTTATTTAATTAATTGCACTAAATTAATGTGTTTCATTGACAGCCCTAATTTACCTATATAATGCTGTTCAAATATGTTTTTCTTGTGGCCTTGTGGAGACACAGTGAATTAAGCTGATCTCTTACCAGGACAAGAGGATTCAGAATGTCTCACACAGACTGCCAATCGATATATCACTCCTTCAAGCTATCAGGAGTGGCCGTCTGTGGTGTCTTATCAGAGGCTCCAACATCTAATCTCTGTGCATCAAAAAAGTACTGAAAAATCGTTTGAGGAACTGCAGTGATATGCCTTTACTATAGCTTGATCTAAAGATTTGAAGTACATGCACACACAAACAACTGGTTTCTCTGAAAACATTTCCAAAGCACTAACAGCCTCTAATTCAGCTGCAATTTCAGCAACTGTCTCTTTGGGAAGTGCGAATTGAACAGATGGCATTCGGGTGTATATGGTGCGTCTGGGAGCAGGGTGATTGGAACAGGAGGGTCTGGGGTTTATCAGCCATCCATTACTCTGCATGGTCTCATTTTCATTAATCTCCACAATTCCTGGACTAATATCACCTCTACTTATTCTAATAGCGGCTGAGGTAGATCAACTCCTTGCACAATGACCTGGTTAAATATTACTTTAAATTTCATTCAAACAATCAATAGTGGATGTATGAATGCATGACATATGCAGACCTGTCAAGACAAAACCCTCTTTCACACAAAACTGACAGGGGTGACAAGCGAACCAGTGGCGTAGCCAGAAACAAGGCTATGCGTGTGCCATGGGAAAACAGGGTGTGCAAAAAAACTGAAGCACAATAAAGTGACATGTACCATAAACATCTATTGCATTTTTACAAAGTAATACTGCTCTCTCAGTGGAGTAAGTAGGCCTGTTAATTTATCCAAACATTAGCCTTATATTTAGTATATTTAGTCATAAAAAAACAAATCTACAACAAATCGATTAAATTATTTTGGAACGATTCATATTTATTTCCCAAATAGGACCAACTTGGTAGCCTAACTACTATGTACTTAACCATTTAAACAATGTTCTTATTATGTACATACATGTTGTTGCATTGTAATTACATTTAAAGTATTTGCATTTAATTACATTTATAGTTACACTGTTAACTTTACCCCTAACACAACCCTTACCACAAAACCTAAATCTAGCCCCTAATTCTAACCCTAACCCTACCCTTAGTCCTAAACCTACCCGTACCACAACCTCAGTAGCAGCAAATGTGGGAATTTTGCAGAACAACGTGTAGTTACCCAGTAAATACATAGTCTTGTATGTATTTAGTGTTAGTACATAGTAGTTAAGGCCACCTAATATAAAATGTGACCCTAAATATACTGAAGACACAAAATGTACGTGGAGGGTCAAGCTACGGGAATATTAATTAAAAATACACAAGTTTTTATGCTTACTGGCTCAAAAATGTAAAGGTGTATTCAGTAACTTTTGTCTTTGTGTCAGCTTTGACACTGACACCTAGTGGCTTGGATGCAGCATCATTTAAAATCAATAGTTTTCAGTTTCAGATGCCATTGTAGAAATTCAGTATTCACAGTCAGCCAAGACTACTTTAATCAATGAGTGAAAGTGTCAAATAACAGGAGAGTTACTGAGATTAATTGAGTAGTATTCGGCTGGTCATGTGATTCTAACATGGCAGCTCCCATGTGCGGACCCTCTCCATGTAGAATGAAACAGCTTGGTTACACTTTATTTTACAGTGTCCTTCTTACAGTGTAATTGCACAAGTAAGTACTGAGTAATATTGTGCTTACAAATTAACATGTGCTTATTATAGATTTATGGATATCGTTGGGATTTGGTTTAGGGTCAGTTGTTTGTAATAATGCATAATTTCCTGTTATTACTATAGACGTTACATGTAATATCTGTGACAAGGACACTGTAAAATAAAGTATTAACAACAGCTTTTATAATGTTACTGATTACATTAAAACTGTCTTTATTTTAATGTGAGTGGTTATGATTTCCTACATATATTGCAAAATTACAATTCATGTCTTTAGGAGTTAAACATTTTTAATGAGGTAAAACATTACTGAATGCACCTTTAATTTTGGATAAGAAATTAATTTGTGATGCATTGAGGAACAGAAGAACATTCAGATAATTAAAAACTTTACTGAACATTGTTTACATTTAGGAAGCGCAGGGAAGTTTGGTTTATGTGTGACTGCAAATATAAACAGAAAAACTAATTACTAATTAGTTATTGAGCAAATATGAACAAAGAATTACAATGTCTGATGATGCAAACCAACAAACAGATGGTATGTAGGCAGTTGATTATGCGTAATAGATTTGCTTGCATAACTTCTTACAGAACATTTTGCCTCCTGAGCCAATAATTGAACTATAAATGAAATCTGTCACCAACAAAAGGCAGATAATTGCACATGAAATCAAGCTTGGTCACAGAATTATTAATGGTGTATAACAAGTTATAAACAAATCATCTTGTAAAGGAGCATTACAGTAGACAACCTTTCCAAGTGTATTCTCCAAATATTCCAACAACTAACTTATTTTGCCCATGTGGATGCAACGTTCCTCTATTATTATTATAATTTTTTTAGTGGTGACACCCCCATTAGCAGGGAAGCTGCAGCATCATGCAAGAGCAAAACAAGTTACCAGTGCCATTGTAGAAATGCACTATTCGCAAGCAGTTATGAATAATTAGGAAGAAAGACGAACTCTACAGCATGTGGTCCGTGTCTGTTGTGAGAGCGCGCAATCTGAGATGGCCTCTGTAACACATCGAGTATTTGTATAGTTATTATAATCAATTATTACATTTCATAATTGATGTGTTAAATGTTCATCAAATGAACCAACTGGCTGGTGTTTTTACGGACATTTTCAACCTGTACCCACATGCTTCAAAACTTCCACCATTGTGCCTGTACCAAAGCAATCCAAAAACACTTGCTTAAATGACTGGTGTCCTGGTGCTCTGACCCCCATAATCAGTAAATGCTTTGAGAGGCTAATCAAAGATCACATCTGCTCTGTGCTGTCCACCTCACTGGACTCACTGCAGTTTGCCTACCGCAACAACTGCTCCACTGATGATGCCATTGCATCTACACTACACACTGCTCTCTCCCACCTGGAAAAAAGGAACACATATGTGAGAATGCTGTTTGTAGACTACAGCTCAGCATTCAACACCATAGTGCCCTCCAAGCTTGATGTGAAACTCTGGGCTTTGGGCTTAAACAGCTCACTGTGCAGCTGGATCCTGGACTTCCTGTCAGGCAGACGTCAGGTGGTTAGAATGGGCAGTAACATCTCCTCATCACTGACCCTCAACACTGGAGCCCCACAGGGCTGTGTTCTCAGCCCACTCCTGTATTCCTTGTACACGCGTGCGGCAACAAATAGCTCCAATGCCATCATTAAGTTTGCTGATGATACGACGGTGGTAGGTCTGATCACTGACAATGACGAAACAGCCTGCAGAGAGGAGGTGCACACTCTGACACGCTGGTGTCAGGAGCACAACATCTCCCTCAATGTCAGTAAGACAAAGGAGCTTGTTGTGGACTTCAGGAGGAAAGACAGAGAACACAGCCCCATCACCATTAATGGAGCACTGGTGGAGAGAGTCAGCAGCTTCAAGTTCCTCGGTGTCCACATCACTGAGGAACTCACATGGTCTGTCTACGCTGAGGCTGTTGTGAAGAAGGCTCACCAGCACCTCTTCTTCCTGAGACGGTTGAGGAAGTTTGGAATGAACCACCACATCCTCATACAGTTCTACACCAGCAGTGTAGAGAGCATCCTGATTGGCTGCATTACTGCCTGGAACGGCAATAGCACCGCCCACAAACACAAAGCCCTGCAAAGGGTGGTGCGAACTGCCAGACACATCATCGGAGGTGAGATTCCCTCTCTCCAGGACATATATACCAGGTGTGGGAAAAAAAGCCCGGAGAATCATCAGAGACTCGAGCCACCCGAGCCATGGCCTGCTCTCACTGCTACCATCAGGCAGGCGGTATCGCAGCATCAGGACCCGCACCAGCCGATTACATGACAGCTTCTTCCCCCAAGCAATCAGACTGCTGAACACTTGATCTCTCATGATCAAAATACATCAGCAGTGCACTTAATTACTCTTATTATCTCACACTGGACTGTTATAAATTATATTCTCTTTACAATACAACCTACTGTAAAAAAAAATTATACACTTTATATACTTTAATTTTTTTTAATTTGTGTGTGTTTTCTATATTATGTGTATGTGTATTCTATAGTGTGTGTATTGTTTACTGTACATTGTATATAATTATTGTGTTGTGTAGTTATGTTTACATTAGATATGTAAATTGTGTTGTGTAAATACGTTGTTTATTATAAATTGTTATATGTCTCGTCACTGTCATGACTACTATGTTGCTCGGAACTGCACACAAAACTTTCCCCCACTGTTGCACTTGTGCGTTTGGTTGTGTGACAATAAAGTGATTTGATCTGATTTTCATGACATGGATGCATTTTTACACCCCTACTCTTATTAAGCATTAAAAAAAATATGAAAATTTAATTTAATTTGCCTGTATAACCTGACGTTTTGGGTGGCATTTGCTCACCCTGACACACCCGTGGCAACACCACTGTAGCAAACACGAGTTTTAAGACATGCAACCAATGCAGTGTCTCTGTCACAGTCTCCATATTTGACATTTGACACGGTTACGACCCATCTGCTCGTGGGTCTGATTGTTATCTTGTCATGTTAATGAGCTGTGAAAGAGGAAAAGTCTCTGTCCTTTTCTTCTGCTCTCTATTAGCCGAAGTGTCCTAGAGAAGATAAGGCAATGAGTGTTAGTGTAACAAGGACACTGTATAATAAAGTGTTATCAAAAGCTTTTATTAGGTTACTGATATGAGTCTTCATTTTAATGTGAGTGGTTATGATTTCCTACAAATATATTGCAAAGTTACAATTCATGTCTTCAGGAGTTAAACTTTTTTAATGAGGGGAAAAATTACAATGCACCTTTAATTTTGGATAACAAATTAATATGTGATGCATTGAGGAACAGAAAAACATTCAGATAATTCAAAATCTATTGACATTTTTTTTAACATTTAGGGAGCGCAGGGAAGATTGTTATTTGCATAACTGTAAATATAAACAGAAAAATGAATACTAATGTTACATTAGCTATTGAGCAAATATGAATAAAGGGTTACAATGTCTGATGATACAAACCAACAAACAGATGGTATGTAGGCAGTTGATTATGTGTAATAGGTTTTCTTGCATATCATCTTAAAGAATATTTTCCACCTGAACCAATAATTGAACTATATTGTGACCAGGAATCATGAGAGAACAGGTACCATCAAGTTAAAGTAATACATACATAATTTCTCTCCCCCCAAAAATGGTGTCTTAAAGGGAAAGATTACCCAAAAATGAAATTTCCTTGTCAAATTACAATAAATGGGTTTCCATCCACACTTTTTATGCACATTTTGGGATATTGCATAAAGACTGCTGGATGGAAACACCAAGATGCCAATAAAATATCCAAAATGCACATTCAAAACGTATATGCTCACTTGAGGTGGATACATTTTTTATTCGAAACGAAAATTATTTTTGCATAAACATTCCTATTAAATTTATTAGGAATATAAGATGTGCATCAAAAAAATCATGTGACTAAATACAGGGGTAGACTAGGACTAAAAAGGGGCCCTGGACTTTAAGGCCCAGAGCGGCCCACTCATTGATTTATTTTTCTGGCTCAATTTCAGATTTCTGTGTTGAAAAAAAGACATGTCTATTGACTGCAAGTCATGACAACGTGCCCCACCTGTGCAAAAATTGTCTTTAAAATATATAAAACCCACTGTAAATGAGATGAGTGGATTTTTTTAGAGAAAGCAGTAAAAATAAGCATTTTATAGCTCAGACAAATAACATGTCAGTAAAGATTTTTCCCCAACATACAGATGTTAGGTTAAAATATACATGAAAGTACAAGGGAAAGTGTGTATAATAAGTGCAAATAAACGTATCGGTTACCTAACGTAACCTCGGTTCTCTCTAGATGAGGGAACGAGTATTGCGTAAGCTAGCTTACGCTACGGGAAAGATTCATCTTTTCTGAGATATTGAAGCCAAAAAATTATCCTTAATTTTTGCATCCATTGTCAACGCAGTGCGGCAGCTGCAGACCTTGAGCGGGCTAGCTAGCGAGCTCATAGGTTGCTCTGCGGCAACTGCTGCAGCCTATAGACGAGCTTGGGCGAACTCGCATCCAATGAGGAGCGTCCGCGGCTCACTGCATCAAAGCCCGCCAAAATGGGCGTGACTAGAGTGCATATAAGCGTAGTTCGTAGGCTGGAACCCTGGTTTTCATTGACTGAAGCGAAAAGTCAGCGCGTGGCGCGAGCACGGCGGCTACGCCAATACTCGTTCCCTCATCTAGAGAGAACCGAGGTTACGTTAGGTAACCGATACGTTCTCTTACGAGAGGTTCTCTCGTATTGCGTAAGCTAGCTTACGCTCACGGGAACCCATTGTCAACGCCGTCGCGCCAAGCATCCACTGTATGAGCCCCAGGGAATTAAGGGGGACCGGGGAGCCCTTATGAGTGGGGAAATAATATTTGGCCGGCAAGAATGCGGGTCATTGATTGTGTAATACATAAGCACATAGTAGGACGGGAGCGACAGAGCGGCGGTGCCGGTCTGTGTGGAATGTGTCCCATCAGTGCAGCTCACCAGGGGAGCTGTGGCGTATTAAACCGCTAGTAGTTTTGCCTGCAGAGCGGGCACTTCCATATTGTAAAATCTGACAAAGGTGGAGGGGAAGTCCATCCAGCTGCCACACATATGTCGTGAATGGAAATTCTGCTGGACCATGCCCACGAGGATGCCATGCCTCTAGTGGAGTGAGCCCTAATGCCCAACGGGCATGGCAGGTCTTTGACGCGTATGCAGCAGCAATAGCGTCCACTATCCATCTAGATAGTGTCTGTTTGAGCGGCGAGACCTTTGGTGCGCCCTCGAGCGAAACGAAAAGCTGCTCGGAGCGTTTGAAAGCAGCGGAGCGCGCAGTATACAATCTCAGTGCTCTGACCGGGCAAAGGAGATTGGCGTCGCGTTGCTATCCGGTGCTGGCAGCGCCGATAGGAAATGACCTGTGCTCTGAAAGGAGTACCGATCACCTTGGGAACATAGCCGTGTCTAGGCTTTAAAATGACCTTGGAGTCACTTGGTCCAAACTCAAGACACGCAGCGCTGACAGACAGCGCGTGAAGGTCTCCCACACGTTTGACTGATGACAGGGCAGTCAGAAAAACGGTTTTGAGTGAAAGGTATTTCAAATCCACGGATTGAAGTGGTTCGAAAGGGGGCTTTCATAGTTTCGAGAACTATAGAAAGATCCCAGATAGGAACCGATGGGAGCGCGGGGGTTCATCCTTCTAGCTCCCCTGAGGAAGCGGATGACCAGCTCGTTTTACCCCATGACTGGCCGTGCAGGGGTTCAGCGAGCGCCGCAGCGGCCGCCACTACACTTTGAGCGTGGATGGGGATCTGCCCTTATCCAGCAGCTCTTGTAGAAATCTGAGCAGCGACGACACCCCACATGTCCGCGGGTCCAGGTCTCTGTCGGTGCACCATTTTGAGAACACAGACCATTTTGGCGCATAGAGTCTTCTCGTGGAAGGGGCTCTAGCGTGTATGATGGTGTTTATTACTCCTTCTGGCAGAGCGACGGGTAGTCGTTGATCACCACGCATGCAGCGCCCAGCTCTGGGTGGGGATGCCAGATTGTGCCGCGAGCTTGAGAGAGGAGATCTGCTCTCACTGGGATGGGCCACGCGCTGTCAGTGACAGCTGCGTAAGCTCCGGGAACCATGTCTGATTCTCCCAGCGGGGCTATGAGGAGCACCGAGTGGCGCGTTTCCCTGATCCTCTGCATTACCTGTGGCAATAGCGAGGCGGGAGGGAAGGCGTAAGCGGGCGTCTGGGCCAGTCCTGGGCCAGCGGCGTCCTCGCTTCGAGAAAAATATTGGGCAGTGAGAGTTCTCTTTGGGCGCTAAAGAGGTCTATCTCTGCTCTGCCGAATAGGTGCCATAACATCTGGACTGTTTGGCGTGCAGGGACCATTCCCTGGGGAATATTGTCTCTGGACAGTCTGTCCGGGCCGTCGTTCAGGTGGCCTGGCACGTGCGTCGCCCTCAGCGGCGCAGGTGGCACTGGGACCAACTCAGTATGCGTTTTGTCAGATGGAAGAGGTTCCTGGATCTGACACCGCCCTGGCGGTTTAGGTAGGATACCACAGATCTGTTGTCGAGCGGACCAGGGCGTGGTGACCCTGAATGACCGGGAGAAAGCGCCGCGGCGTACTCGACCGCTATCATTTCCAGACAATTTATGTGAAGGAGCTTTTCCTGAACTGACCATAGGCGAAAACCGGAGAGCCCTCGCAGACGGCGCCCCAACCCGTGTTGGGCGGCGTCTGTCGAGATGACATTTCGGCGAGATACAGCTCCCATTGTCACTCCCGCTGATACCATTCGGCCACTGTCCAGGGCTGCAGAGCTGATATGCAGGTCTGAGTCACCTTGATGGGCTGGCGGCCTGTGGCCCAAGCCCGGCGAGACGCTGGTGTTTAGCCAATGCTGAAGCGAGCGATGTGCAGTAAACCCAGCTGAAGTACTGCTGCGGCTGAGGCCATGTAACCTAGCACTCTCTGGAATTTCTTCAGAGGCGTGAGGCTGTTCATCTGAAAAGATGCGACTAGTCAGCTGAACACGGCGTCTGCGCTGTGTAGATAAGCGAGCCGGCATTGCCACGGAGTCTAGTTCTATTCCCAGGAAGGAAATGGTCTGACTGGGCTGTAGTGAGCTCTTGGTCCAATTGACTGCAAGACCCAAACTGTTCAGATGGCTGAGGAGAACTGCTCTGTGAGACAGAAGCTCCATATGTGACTGAGCCATAATCAGCCAGTCGTCCAAATAGTTCAGAATTCGCAAACCCTGACTCCGCAGGGAGTGCGGCGCCGCATCCATGCGCTCGTGAAAGTACGGGGTGCTAAGGACAGGCGAGCGGAAGGACGGTGTATTGATAAACCTGGCCGTCGGCGAATCTCAAGAATGGCCTGTGACGGGGATTTATCTGAATCTGAAAGTATGCATCTTTCAGATCGAGAGAAATAAACCAGTCCCCTAGGCGCATCATGCGCGAGGAGTTTCCTGATTGTAAGCATTTTGAGCGGTCTTTTTGCAAGCACCTTGTTCAAAACCCTGAGATCTAATATGGGTCTGAGGCCACCGTCTTTCTTGGGAACAAGAAAATAACGGCTGTAAAGCCCGACTTCGCTCAGAGAGGGTGGCACTTTTCTATGGCCCTTTTGCACAGAAGGCTTGCTATTTCTGAGCGAAGCAAGCACGCTGCTTCCGTGTTCACAGTGGTTTCGAGCTGCGCTCTGAGCGAGGGGCGGCGATCGAACTGTAGCAAATAGCCCTGTTGTATTGTGCTTAACACCCACTTGGATATCCCTGGAATAGCTTCCCACGCTTTGAAGCGTAGCGCTAGAGGGTGAATGGCCAATTCGGCTCTGATTGCCGCACACAGAGCGCTGAACAAAATGTGTGAGCGCGTTTAGTGTGTTCATGCATGATTGCTCGCGAGACAGCATGAACAGGCTGTTTTGTGAGTGACTTCCGATTGGAATGAATGGGGAAAGAGTCACATCTGTTACGTGATCGCGCAAGCACGGGACTTACACACAGAGGAATGGTTGCTGGCCGTGTAACAGAGCGGGCAGAGAATGGGCGCGCGACGCATTTGTGGGCGCCTTCATTGACTCTGGCGCTCGGCGGTTCATAACCGCTTTATGAGAGCGTGCTCTGATAGGGGCACGGGATGTGTTATGCTTGTGTGTAGGGGCGAACACTGGGTTGTGGGCACTTTTTCTACACATAAGACATGTTTGCTCTTTACAAGATTTATTTGGGTCGCCGTGAAAGCGGCGTTTGAGTGCTGAGCAAGCGGGCAGTGTCACCGGCTTGTTGGCTGCTAAATTCACCACTGTAGTAGCCTGAGAGAAGGGGACTGACAGGGGGCAAAGCTTTGACGGTGGTCCGGCCGCGGCGGGACTGAGCCGTCGTTTGTTCAACACAGTTAGGAAGACTTCGGCTGCTCGGGTTTCAGCGTTACCTTAGATCGAGGCCCGCGGGGGGGCGGCAGTCTGCGGCGGCTGTCTGAGCGCGATCGAGGGCGGCCGCAATGTCGACGCTGAGAAGTCTGAGATTGTTGAACTGGGTGCTGTGAAGAGGCTCGTGCAGGAGGCTGATCACGTGAGCAGCCTGCAGAGGAGCTAGCGCGACGCGGCAGGAAGAGGTTCATGGCTTGGGTGGCTTTCTGGACTTCTGAGAAGCGGTCAACAATGCCACTCACCGCAGAGCCGAAGAGACCGGTTGGAGAGAGCGGTGCGTTGAGGAACGTGGAGTGCTCTGCTTCTCCCATGTCGGCTAGTGTTAGCCATAAGTGTCTCTCGGTCACAGTCAGCGAGGCCATGCACTTCCCTACAGCTTGGGCTGCAGCTTTGGTAGCCTGAAGGGTGAGGTCTGTCGTGCTCGTAGATCAGTAACAGCCTCTGGGTGCCTGCCTTTCTCATCCCACTCCGAAGAAGGTCTGCTTGTAGGATCTGTAAAGCGGCCATTGAGTGCAGAGCAGATGCGGCTTGGCCGGCGGCGGAATAGGCGCGGCCAATATAGGCGGAAGTCGCTCTGCAGGCCTTAGGCGGGAGCACAGGCTTGGGCATGCCATCTCGCGGAGGCGGACAAAGGTGTGCTGCTACCGAGTCCTCGACCGGGGGATGGAGGAGTAGCCTCTCTCAGTGGCGCCCGTCCACCGGCGCGAGAGGTGGAGGCGTGTGAAGCGGGTCCTGGCTGAAAAAGGGCGTTCCACGACTTTGCAAGCTCCGTATGTAATTCCGGCAGGAAGGTAGCGGCCGGGCGCGGGTGTAGAGCGGCGATGGCTTTGAAGAAAGCAGCCGTCGAGTCTGTTGGGTGCCTGCTCAGGGGCGGTGACCACTCGAGCCCGAGGCGGTCGACGGCCTGTGTGAGGCGTGTTAACTCCCGCCGACTCGGCGCGGGTCCTGCTGGATTCCTGGGCGAGGAGGAGGCTTGGGAGCCTGTCCACTCCTCGCTGTCGAAGCCATGATGGAACAGCGGCCCTTATCCTCCGCCTCGTCATCCGAGATGGCAGCAGTCGCGGCCGCTCGGCGGCAACTGCTGGCGTCCGAGGCGGGGAGGGTGGCGATGCTTTCGAGGAGAGGCTCGGCGAGGCAGTCGCTTCAACCACAGTTTCCGGCAGCCTTTGTGGCGGCGCTTCTTCCTGCTTGCGGCTGAGGGTAAGCGGCGTGGCGGTTTCTGCTTTGACGCCGAGTCGAGCCCGCAGGGGTCGACATCGGTAGCTCCTCGCAGAAATCGCATCCGCCCTCAGTGAGGCGAGCTCTGCGTGCCCCAGTCCCAGGCAGAGGCGCCAGATGATGTGGCGGTCTCCTGTGCTGAGAAGAGCGCGACATGAGGCGCAAGTGGAGCGAGGCATCTTGAAAAGACGCTTCGTACTCTTTTGTGAATAGTTACGTGAGAACTAGCTTGCTGAATAAAAGGATACGTCGTCGGATGGCGTAGCTTCGCAGGATGGCTGAAGGTGGCTGAGGCGGCCGACTTCTTCTAGCGCTGTCCACGCTTGCTAGATGCCCCTCGAGCGGCGAGCGGCTTCCAGGTCAGCGATGCGGAGAGCTTCGCTGAAGAGATGAAAATCAGGGTTCCAGCCTACTGAACTACGCTTATATGCACTCTAGTCACGCCCATTTTGGCGGGCTTTGATGCAGTGGTGCGGGCGCCTCTCATTGGATCGCGAGTTCAGCCCAAGCTCGTCTATAGGCTGCAGCAGTTGCCACAGAGCAACCTATGAGCTCGCTAGCTAGCCCGCTCAAGGTCTGCAGCTGCCGCACTGCGTTGACAATGGATACAAAAATTAAGGATAATTTTTTGGCTTCAATATCTCAGAAAAGATGAATCTTTCCCGTAGCGTAAGCTAGCTTACGCAATACGAGAGAACCTCTCGTAAGAGAACTATTGTCTAAGTTAATATGAGGTTGTGGAAACAACAAGTATAATAATAATATATTATATACGTACAAATACGTTGCTATACAAGATCATAAAATGTTGTTTAAAATAGTTAGATGAAGAAAGTGTCAACCAGCAGGACACTGATGACAATGCAAAAAATGCTTTTTATATCAATTACAGAACTATGTGTAAATGTTTATTTAAAAAAAGCAATGAAAACAATGTTGACCAGAATATTAACAAATATAAATATATGTAAAATGTAATAATAATAAACATACCCCTTAAAGTGTAGATCTATGCAGATATTTTGCAAATGAATTGCTCGTATTTACTCTATGTGAGCTTGTTGCGTTTTTATACCTGCAGTGTTTTAATTCCTTCCCCAGATTATTCTTGCAAAAAAGTGACAAGCCCTATGCTTTGACAAGTGCTGTTTTTGCTATTATTTCAACAAAGTAAACCTCAAAGACTAAAATAGCCCAAAGTAATATTTTTAATGACTTATTTTCTGCATTTTATTAGGTGTGAGCATTATTCAGCAAGCCGCACTTCAGCTCCCATTAACACTTTGTGGTTTGAATAAATTATGCAAATGACTATGTACGCTCATAGCTTTACTGTTATTGTAATCCCAACCTGGCTCCAACAACATCTCAGTGGTCATAAATTATATAGACACACACACACACACAGACAAAAAATAAATAAATAAACGATTAAAAAATATACTAATAATAATAATCACCCATCCATAAATGACATATACCCACCCCATTCCTACACGAACACACTGTACTTCGAAATTACCCCAGCAGAAAGGGGACTTATTAATATGTAGTTTGGGGATCAGCCATAAGCTCGAGGCAACATTTAGATACATTTCTGCATTAAACACTCTGGACACTTTTGTCCATCCCAAATGCAAATGCGAGAAAACAGGGTGTAATTTAACTTCTTTGATTAGATTGATAGAAAGGCTTTGCAATGGCAAAATAGGGGCAAGAACTTCCTGTTCAATAAAAAACCAGTGAGGGGCTGTTTCAGATGGAAGCGACCAATGTGCCAAATGTCTGAGAGCGAACAGATAATAATAAAACAAAATCTTGAGAAGGCATAGCCCAACTTTGTCAGTCGGCTGTATCTTACTGGAATGTAATATGAGACGCTTACCATTCCAAATGAATGACTTTGCTATGCTCTCAAATTGCTTGAAATAAGAGAGGTGGACATCTATAGGGAGTGACTGTAGCAGGTAGTTAAATTTTGGAATACAGTTAATTTTAATAACATTAACCTTCCCAATCATCAATAAATTTAATGAAGCCCACCTGCCCACATCGCTCAAAAACCTTTTTATTAAAGGGTCAAATTGAACTCTTAACTAAATCAGACACATTTTCTGGGAATAAAATACCCAAATACTTCATGTCCTGTTTGGGTTACTGGAAGGCCTAGCCGTTACTGGGCAATATGCTGTCAGAGGCAAAGCTTTGGATTTAGACAAGTTGACTTTGTATCCTGAGAACTGCCGGGCCCCCCTATCCAGAGTAAAATTATCTGAAATTAATCCATTTGTTTGTACCACTGCTACAAGGTGTCTATAAAGTAAATTAATCCATCCAATAAATGTACTCCCAAACCCATACATTTCCAAAATCTTACAAAGATAAACCCATTCTATAATATCAAATGCCTTTTCAGCATCAAGTAAGATGGCAGCGACTAGAGTCTGATCATTCGTCACTGACCACATGATATTGATGAAACACCTAATGTTATCAGAAGAGCTGCGGCCCTGAATAAACCCCACCTGATCTATAGGTATAAGATATTTAATAACTTTACTTAATCGATTAGCCAAAATCTTTGACAATATTTTAACATCTAGTTGGATCAGGGAAATTGGACGGTAACTCTTGCACTCGCTTGGATCTTTGTCCTTTTTAAGAATCAGACTGATCCGGGGTTGTGTCATGGTTGGCGGAAGCTTTCCATTCTTTAATGATTCTGTATAAATTTCCAACAAAAGCAGAGCCAGTTCTGTATCATAAGATCTCAAAAATGCAGCGGCAAAGCCATCTGGCCCCAGAGCCTCTCCTGTAGGCAAGGACCTAATTACCTCATCAAGCTTATCTCAGAATCAAGAGAATTTATTTGCTCTGTCATCAATTTAAGGAGTGCTAGAGGTTCCACAATGTATCTAATATCTTCATCAGTAGACAAAGATGTGGAACTATAAAGATCAAGATATAACTCTATATCTATAAAAAAGCATTATTAATATCAATGCCTGTGGTAAATATTTCACCACCAACAGATTTCACTGAGGGAATGGTAGAAAAAGACTCTCTTCTTTGTCCCCCAACTCAAAGTATGACTGTCTTACCATGAAAAGCCAAAACTCCACTTTCCGTGACAAAATAGTATTATATCTGTATTTCAATCGGATCAATTCTCTGAGGCCATCAGATGACATTCGGCGCTCTAGCTCTAACTCAGCACTTTTAATATTCCCTTTCAAGTCCACCAGTTCTCGTGCTTTTGGATGTTTTTATGAATGAGGCATACTGTATGATCTGACCCCTAAGAACCGCCTTAAGTGCCTCCCAAGCCACACCCACAGAGGATACTGAGGGCCAGTTGGTCTCCATATACACATTGATTTCAGCCTTTAACATTTGTTGGAAATCAGGATTTTTGCAAAAGGGATACATTAAAGAGCCAACTATATGATTTATTTATCTCCATAAGTGGCAACACCTTTAAACTCACCAGGGCGTGATCTGAGACTAAGGTGTTCCCAATTGAGCAGTCAACAACAGATAAAATGAAAATCTATTCTAGAATAAATATTAAGGACTGATGAAAAAAATGTAAAGTTCCTACCAGATGGGTTCAGAAGTCTCCAAATATCTGAAAGACCAAGATTTTTACACATCCTGAGAAGCATCAGTGTTGCTCTATGGGGCTTACACACATTTGCTTCACTATGATCAAGGACTGAGTCCATCAATAGATTCAAGTCTCCTCCCAATATTATATCATGAGGGGAGCCAGCAGCTTGCAACATCCCTTCAAGATCTATACAATTCCCTGATCATCAGCGTTAGGTGCATACATATTAGCCAAAATCAACCTTTGCCCCTGAATTTCAGCTAAAACAATAATGGCTCTTCCTTATTTATCTTTACTCTGTTTGAGACATTTGAATTGTAGATGTTTACTTATCAATGTTATGACTTCCCTGCCCTTACTTGAGCCAGTACTAAAGAAAACATGTCCACCCCATATCTTCCCAAATTTTTCAGCTTCTTGCAGGGAAAAATGCATTTCTATCGGGAAGACACGCAAGCTTGAGTGAAGTTTGAGATGCCGTTTATCTGATAGATGTAAAACGGGAGGTGATGTCTCTCTCTTTGGCGTAGGCCCCGTCCGGCAGTCCGAGGGAGTTGTACCCGGAACAGTCATGTCCTGCCAGAGATAGGAGGCAGGGGTGAGGAGCCTACCCCCCTGCGGGACCGGGCTCAACTGGTGGTGGTGGGGAGGTGGAAGTTGCCGTGTTAGCGCACCGAAACAGCAACGTGATATGTACACCTGCTGGTCTTCCCGCTAGAACTACGCTCCACTTCCATTTCTTGAAGAAACACATTGTCATATTTCTTACGCTTAAGAAAATAAATAAGCTTCCTTCTTTTTATGGGGTGTCCCAACCCATTCACATTCCACGTGGATAAAGACAGTCCACTCATATTAACTTTTGACATTTTGACATATTAGGAAAAATAGATTGTTTGTCAAAAACAAGATTAGAAAGACCACATTCCCCATTAGTGCAACAATCAAACCCCAAACTTCTCCCTGAACCTAACAAACATAATCCTAATCCTAACATAATCCTTCCAATGGCCTGCAAAAAATACTCCACAAAACAAACTACAGCCAATAGGATGCATAAACACAAAAATTTAGCAGATTCATCCACAAGTGTCCCGAAGGAGTGTTATTCCACAAAACAAACTCCAGCCACTAGGTGTAACCAGCACAAAAAGAAACAAAACAGGTGCCCAGCTTTCTCGGACGAGCAAGTGTATGTTCAGCGGGACAAGCTCACTTGAAGGCAATGTGAGAAACACACCATGACATCCTCAGTCCATCAATTTTATGAAAGACATCACTTGCTATGGGTATGAAAATAACCTGCGGCCATCCTTAGTATCCATTCTCAATTTGGCCAGGAACATCAGTGCAAAAGTGATCCTCCGTCAATGCAAAAGTTTCTTGAAGGAGTTTTATTCCACGAAACAAACTCCAGCCGCTAGGTGGAACCAACACAAAAAAACAGGCGCCCTGCTTCCTCAGACAGTCAAGTGTATGTACAGCGAGATGAGCTCACTTGGGGGCAACATGAAAATCACCCCATCGTCTCTATGAAAGACAATGCTGGGGACATGTAAATACTTTGCGGCCATCCTTAGTATCTATTCTCAGCTTGGCTGGAAACATTAGTGCAAAAGCAATCTTTCATTGATCATGTTTCTCTCTTTTCAAATTCGCAAAGTCTGGGAAAAAGAAAAGGCTGTGGTTCTTCCAAGAAATCCTTCCTTGCTCCTTGCCTCATGTAACATAAGATCACAGACATGCTGGACAGTTGCCGTTGAAATTCTCCAGATGCACTGTCCAAACCGAGTCCCTGATCTGTGGCCCTGTCAGGGGTATCAGCTTGAGCAGGTAAGTGTCTTTTAATGTCTCCAGAGCCCAAGGATTTTGAATTCTTTGCATTGTTGACTTCATAAAACAGTTATGTAGCAGGGTGTATCAAATCTCACTGGTTTATGACATAAAAATTATTAAAAACTAGCAAAGTGTGCAGAGCTTGCCGTTTACATGACTGACACTTGCATGGCACCACATGACTCTTTTTGGATCATGGTTTCTGTAAAAAAAATGGTGCGTTGTTTAAGAGTAGCTAATCACTTTATATGCTTTAGACGCGTAGAAGATCCGCATTTGTATATCAGTGTCAGTAGTGGGTGATTTAGGTGCAAAACTTTAATTTAGGATGTATTGTAAGATCACTGAATGAAACACTGATGACAATAAACATCCTTATTATTATAACTTAATTAAATAAAATTTAATAATCAGCAAAATGCACCTACATAAAGCTTTATTGAATGTGTTTGAGCTTGTAATCTATAACACCGGCGTATTAGCATTATGTACAGTGATGACATAACGTGATGACATAAATTAACTGGTGAATCGTATTTCTGAACCGAAAGAATAATTTTTGCGGAAAAGAATCAGAATTCCCATCACTTCCACGGATAGATTGATGATCACCTGTTGCACGTGTAAAGTAAAACTCACCGCTTTTTTTTCTCAGAAAGTGTTCGGATGTTAACTGTGATTTTTATCAAAATCATTTGGAAGGTTAGATAAAAGTAATTGGAGGGCAGCATCAAATCGTCTTGGTTACTGTCGTAACCTCCGTTCCCTGATGGAGATAGTGAGACGTTGAGTCGATGTAGTGACACTAGGGGTCTCTCTTGAGAGCCTTGTTTACCTCCCATCTTTGAGAAAAGGCCAATGATAAAATAAACAGAATTTTCATGCCCCTCCCCCATACATACGGGTATGTAAGGAGGGAGGCATGCATATGTTCAGACTTGTTCAGGTTTTGAGCTGAGGAGCAGAGAGTAAGGTCCCGGACATTTCAGCGGCTTAGTACAGTGTTGTGGAAAGAGGGACACAACGTCTCGTTCCCTCCATCAGGGAACGGAGGTTACGACAGTAACCGAGACGTTCCCCTTCTGTCACTTACTTGACCTTGTGTCAATTTAGTGACACTAGGGGTCCATATTCAAAAACACTACAACACTGAACGTGTTACATGGACTGCTGATGCAGGTGCAAGCAAGCTGTTACGTGCGAAAATAGCTGGTGAATCAGGCTGCACGTAACCTTCCCCAAATGCCCCAAGAGACATGATATAGTTCCCCACATCCCTGAGGGAGGGAAGTGAAGTAACTAGCAGTAATGAGCAGGCCGCGCCAGACGCCTTGTCAACCTACAGTGATGGTCGAACCCGCCAGGTGGTGGCGTTTTGTGGGCACAGGCCATGATGCTCTCCGATGCAGCGGCGAAACTCACATCCAGCTCGAGGGGTCTGAAACAGACATCGTAAGGCGAGCCGGTCTCATCTCGGACCCGGACGGAGGCAGACGAGCGTGCTGGGGAATGGGTGGTCCGCAGGGATTTTCCCAGCAAAACCGCGCCCGTTGAACTCCCGAAATCACCCCCAGCTCCAGCTGTGCCAGCAGTATACCCGTGGGTAGAAGGCGCAATGCAGGGGCGGCTTGAGTGGCTTTCCCCCGGAAGAAGGAAAGCCGTGACCGCAACATTGCCATGGTCATGTTCTCATAATGAGAACATGAACCATCCACAAACACTGCCTCAGTGTGTTCTTTGCCCAGACACGTGAGGCAGCGTCTGTGGCCGTCTCAAGCAGAGAGGTCACGACCGCTCCTGGAATAACACAAGGACGGAAAGGCATCTTGAAAAAGACCAGACTTTAAAAAGACGTATTTAAAGACCAAGTGCTTGCTCTTTTAGATAAAGTAAACTTTTTTAGAGAATTAAACTCTTTTAGGTGGCTGTCGAAAAGCCCAGGGACGTAGTCTGCACTGGGGTGCAGAGAAGTCATGTCAAGTCAAGTCAATTTTATTTGTATAGTGCCTTTCACAACACACATCGTTTCAAAGCAGCTTTACAGAATATCAGCATTAACAGACGATAAAACTGTAATGTCTATAAAGTCGATTAATCATCATTGTGTAATTTAGATAAAATACGATTTTTTAATAGTGTTTAAAAATAATTAAATGAGAAGAGAAAAGAAAAGCCGCTGATTTTCACTGTATCTCCAACAGCATACGCTCTTGATAGAGGTGAGTGGAACACCTCCCTCCTTTTATACCCGTATGTCCTGGGGAGGGGCATGCAAATTCTGTTTGCCAATTCTCATTGGCCTTTTCTCAAAGATAAGAGGTAACCGAGGCTCTCAAGAGAGACCCCTACTGTCACTACATCGACACAATGTCGAGTGATTGACAGAAGGGGAACACTGACTTGCTTTAAAAAAAGACATTACACCGGGAGACTCTGAGAAGTGGTGGTACGCAAGAAAAACTGCTGGTACTCTGTAGAGTAAATTATAGAAGTGCAGGTATCTTATTTTTATCGGCAATACATTTCATTTGTGACCTGAATTTTGAAAGCTTTGCCCAGTTGTGCAGCCCACCAATAATGCTAGGGCAGCAGTAGGAATGCATACTAGTGACTAACAATGCCACAATTACCAAGCGCAGGCAGCACAAAAAAGGGGTTGTTCACACAGGACACTTTCTTGCGTTCAAGAGAAATGTTTTTAAAACCCTTTTTTTACTATTTAAAAAACTTTTACAAATGATTTAACATTTGATTTAACAATAAGAATTACATTAACATTTACTTATGCTTAACAAAAGCTTTAAGAATGATCAATATTTTCATTAAATGTATCGGTAACTTGACAATTGTATATACAGTTGTAAGATATTTAGGGGTTGATGAATTTAGACAGGAAACGTTAACGTGCCCGTCTTCTAACACCAATATATTTAAGGGTATTTGGAATACTAATTTTAGAAGGGAATTTAGGGTCTCAAAATATGTGTGCTATGAACTAAATTAAACTGTCCTTATTGTACATTATTAGGTAATGAAATGTATAATGGAATTAGTCGCGTTCGACAACCATTATAAGTTAGATAAATAACAAATAACTAGATTATTTGACTGAATAAATTCTCCACCATTAAAATCATAATACAATGTCTCGTTGTACCCGCTCACAATTTCTACAGTAAGGAATAAGCTTTAATAAGTGAATTGTGATTAATTCACTTATTGGAATGGTATTATTCTCATGGCTTATTGAAAATAATATCACATGTTTTTAAGTACAGCTTTGAAGCTAAATCTTTTAGAAACAGGGATGAGAATATTTATAAAAATATACCACAGTCATTCATCTTTGAATACAGACAAACTTTATTACTATTCTAAACATAAATCTAATCTAACACATATATACATGAGACAGGATGGTGAAAAGAGTGACAGAATGTGAGATAAATGATCAATACAGTGAAAATGAATTTTATGGAGTCGGTTTACAATGCCTTAAGAACTATTTACCCTTCTTTGAGTCTACATCGATTTGCTATCGGATTACCCAAAGTATTTAGCAAATACACCAGCACTTTGAGCACAATATTGGAGATATACTTATGTGTAGTGGTGTTTCTTTGCATTCTTTGTGTTGCTTGGTTCTTGGCTCTTGTTTGAAAGTTTGTTCCGTTGATGTTTTGGACCTCTGTAAGACCGTATAATTATTGTCTGTATGAATGATGAGGTTGGCTTTGAAGCGAGGCCTTCTCATGGGTGTGTGAACCATAGAGAGTGACAAGCTTTCTCGGGACTTCGAGTCCCGAGCTTCCTTAGACCTTACATGGCATGGATCGGGTTCCGACGAGATCCAGAGAAGACCACGAGGGAAGAGTCAGAGCGAAGTCTGAGCAGTCAGACGAGCAGAAGATGAAGCGCATGAGGACAGAGGAGAAGAGAGCGTAGAGAGAGTGTTCTTACTATTTTGAAAATGTTTTAATGAAATTGGCCGCATCCCCAAAGGTGTCCTGCGCCAATCAGAAGTGACTTTTCAGAGTCACCTGGTCAACTGGGCTGTTTTCTGACAGTTGATTTATGGTCCTTTGTTTCAGATTATTACAAATCCCCCACTCAAAAATAGTGCATATTTAATCATGAACTTTTATATCTTGTGAATGGTACAAGAGACATGATATTCGTTGTCATCAGCTTCCTCCATGTAACTAAGCGAGCGTTTGCATACCAAATTTGACATTCTTTAATTTATATTTGTACGTGTAGGTAATAAAACATGAAAATCCCTGGTTACAAATCATACTGGTTAATTCGTTGGTTATACAACATGGATAGAATATTACACACATTTTAAAGAGGTACATCAGGCTATAATCATTAATTTGTCAGTTATCCATGTTACCACAGTTCAAAGCAATTGTCAGAATTACCTAGCAAGCCTAGGTCTTGTATAAATCGTGGATTTAAATGCATTCTGTACATTTTAGAAGGTTAAATCGGTTAAGTACTGTGACTTTGTGTAGAATGTTCCTTGATTAAGATTAAATGTGTTAGTATTCGAGTCATGCCAATCTGATGGTCTTTTGGAAACCTTTCAAAGAGAAGTCTGCTTTAACTCTGTGTGGAAGTTCAGGAGGTCGTGCTGAGGGGCCTTTTTGAGCAATGTTGAGGCATGGGCCGTTTGATTTATGACAGTGAAGAATTCCAGGTTTGCAAAGGTTGGGTAAATCCTAGATTCAAATCATGTTGTTTCAATTCTTCTGCATGTATAATACTACACAGTATATTTGTAACATTTATTTTAAATTGGTGGTTTGAGCTAATGTGGAGGTACTGGTCTGTCATTTAGTCATTGTCAAGTATTGTTAATGCAGTGTGGGCCAATAGTGGTAACTACTTCGCTCCTGTCATCTCAAACTGTTCTGTAAAGTAAATATTTGTTTATCCAGTGCTGCTGAGTGTAACATCTGAGCAGTCTCCCATCCACCAGAAGGAGCCCTCACCTGAATACTGAACATGTCACTTCCTGTTTGTTTGTATATAAGCCATGCACACTCACGTTCTTCACGTTACGTTCTTGGAGTACGCCTTTTGTATTGTTTGCCTTATTGGACTGATTACCTGTTGCCAACCTCTGCCTGTATTACCGACTACATTTGTGATTGCTGATTTGGATGTGTTCATTAAACTCTTCTGCAAAATGGATTCTAACCTAACCTCCGGTCTGAGTTCATTACACTGAGTTTGTCATACTGCTTTAAATGCCTCCACAGAAGTTTTAGTTTACTATCAGACAGCTATAGCTCTATACTATTGTATAGACACTGGCTATACAAGCAGATGGTGGCAGAGAGAGATGCTGGTGTCATTAATTTGGGCTGGACATGGCTGGCTGATTCACAGCATAATGGAGTTGTCTGCTGCATAGTGTTGAAAAAGAGACATACTCCCTAACATTTGTTAACAGTTGGGAATACTGCCTATATTGCTCCTGTCCTTTTTGCAATTTTTTGGCTTGCAGCATGCTTTCATATTAACCATAGTTTCTTTTTCGCAACCTCTCCGCTCACTTACTCCAACTGTCTTCCATCTTTTCTGTCTTAAAATAGTCCTTTTGTCCTGTGCTCTGTGCCTGCTTGAATACTAAACAGAGGGCAAAAATAAAACTGGCTGAGGCACATTTTAAACAAATAAATGAAATAACAATGCATTCAGTTATTTAAAGTCTCATTTAGACAGCAAATAATATGTAAATAAAAATGTTTTGAGATGATTTTCTTTAAATAAATTTTCCAGATTCAATACAATTTAAGCTCAATCTACAGAATTTATGGCATGATTTTGATAACCAAAGATAATTTAGAATCGTCCCTCATTTATTAAAAAATAAATAAAAAATGGCGTAAAGCACTTACCTAAGGAAGTGAATGGGGGCAGTCCATAAACATTAAAATACACACTGTTTCAAAAGTATAGCCACAATATGTAAATATTATACATGTGCCTATTCCCTTCCATTGTAAGTGCCTTACTGTATCCAACATTTTATTAGATTTTTTTAAATAAATGACGGACAATTAAAAATACTTTTCATGGGAATCAACATTATCCCACAAATTAAACTTACCTTGTATTAAACATGGAATATTCCTTTAAAAGCTGAACAACTTTTAACTTGACACATTATTTTCCAATGATCATCATTTCCACTAATAGATGAAAATGGGGCTGCTGGCAGCAACAATACACACACAGTCCCAAGGTTTGTGCTGAGGGTTGGGAAAACAAGCTTGTTTATGCCTGTGTGTTCCACAAAAATCCATGGTAGCCTGTAGCTCTTGGCTCCACTCTGATGTACCTATTGACAATCTTGTTTTTCTTAATATTTTAAAATATATCCACTTATAAGTGCACAGACTTTCATGTTTCACAAGGGATTCAAGGTTCTTGGGATGAAAAATATCCCAGTAAGCATGCAAATACAAACAGAGATGACACCCCAATGTGCACACTGGAAAAAACACAGACACACACAAACAGACACACTAGATCTCACCTAAAGCCCTGTGATTGATTTATGAATTCACATCTGCAGCACAGATTTATATATCAATACCTTTTGATGGGATGTCCATTTAAAATGCACTGACTAAAATATTTGTGACACTTTACATCAAGACGATCACTACCATGCCCAATGTCCAAGAATCGGTCCTTATTATTTTATAGATAGTTTTATGATGCAAAGCTTGTAATGTATTTGACAGGAACATCACACAGATAATTTTTGAACATACTATGCAGGTGTTCCCGTAGCTCTGCTGGCAGAGCATCACCCTAGCAACACATAGAACACACATACTGATAAAATGTAAGCCTCAAATGTAATTCTAGTTGCTTTGGTCTGCCAGTGTATTGAGTGCATTCACGCAAGTCTTAAGGTTTATAACCAAAGAAGTGGTGTACCAAAGGGTCGCTTGACATCAGTCAAGTAAGAAATCCTAATGTAAGCCTTTTTATGGTAAACCCATTTCTAGTTACTAAGAAACGATCGGTTTTGCTGCGAAAAAGAACAATATTTAAGTACTTTTTAAGTATAAATCATCGCTTCCGGTCAGTAGCAGTACGCGTGTGTGACGTAATTGCATTGACATGTTCACGCGAGAACAGACACACATGCGACACACCTGGAAGAGCGGCACTGTTTACAACTGTTTAGGAGGAACGCTGTACAGATGCTTCGTTGTTTGGTCTGTTTGTTTACTCACAATGGGGTCTTTGTGTGCTCATCCTGGATTTCTCAACTGAGATAAAAACTTGCGATTAGATCCAAAACATGCGAAGAGTTCATGTGAACTCAGCCCTCTTGTGAATGCGCATAGGGCTGTTGACCGGAAGCAGTGGTTTATAGTTAAAAAGTATAGTAACAGCAAAAGTGATCATTTTGCTTTAGAAGACATTAACCAATGGAATTTTATGCTGACTGTTTGTTCTTTTTGGAGCATCAAAGTTTGAATCACCATCCACTTGCATTTTAAGGACCTTATGAGCTGAGATATCTTCAAATGTGTTCTTTTTTTATTTGATTTGATTTATTTTGGATTTGACAGACAACATAATCCAAAGGATAACATGTTAAAGTGTAAACACTTATTTCCAACATGGTCCAACATGGTTCTGATGAAGAAAGAAAGTCATACAAACTTGGGATAGCATGAGGGTGAGTAAATGATGTAAATGAGTAAATGACGCATGCCTGGCCACATCCCCGTCCTCGTCACATATCCCTTTAAAAATAATTACTGTTCTTCATTTGCCATTGGTGTCTCAGATTCGCAGATTTCTTTATTTGGAACTTGTGGGATTCTAACACCATTTCCAAAGTCAAAACACATTATTGCTCAGGTTGTGTCATTGTGCCATTGTTAAATTTGTATTGGTCTCATAATAAAATCAGAGACAGCAGGGGTGATTGGTATGCTGGTATGATGATGTTACATGGATAACTTTTGCAGTTATGAGTCACTATGTTCCACTAAATTTGTATTCAGATGAGCATTTAAATCACCTTTCGAGACAACCATTGTCTGCGACCTTCCTGTTACTCACTCCTACACAAAAACACACACACATTGTTCTGTTTCCTCCATGAAGGAGGAAAACGTGACTATACATAAACATGTAAACTCAGATATTGCTTCTTCAAAGTCAGTAAGTAAGCTAATATTTGGAGAGAGAGAGAGAGTGAGAGAGAGAGAGAGATGCCTAATCCTTGACCAAATGTTTATGATGACTAATTCAAAGAGCTATATTTTCTTTTTAAGTGCTGAAACTTTCAATTAATATGTCTTCCTGATGCTACAAAACTCACTGAAATCTCTTGCCACTGAAACTGGGATTTCCTCACTATATTAACTACTTATTCACTTTGAAATGGGCAGATCTGCCCACTCACTTTGATGTTCACAGTCTGGGAAGAATCACATTCTCCCATCGTCATGGGAGATAGAAAGCAGGTGGGGAGGGAAAAGCGTGACTCACAATCTCATACCTATGACCAGAATATAAATACACACCTAATATGTAAGGGGGTGGAAAAGAAAAGAGCAGGGATATAGATGGAAAGGGAAAGGAATTTTTTTTTTCATACCTGCCAGAATATGCTGTCTATAGTGCTGCCTAGGAAGCCCTCTCTGGTTTCAGAAGAAAGGAGTTTGGGGCCTAATATTGTCATAAATTCATCAAAGTCCACCTGTCCATCACCTGCATAAGAAAGAGAACATTTGGATGAGAGTAGCCTCAACACTGAAAAAGGTAAAGTTGAAAAATCATTTTGAAACATTATTTTTCAAAGCTAAAAACATTTCTAGACTGCTGTAGTATTGGCTGAAGCACACAATGTGATAAGTTGAAAAAACAATGTAATATTTTTTTAATGTAACAGCAAAATAAACTGTAGAAGATTCAGTGCATTTGTCTAGAACTCGAGCACATTATTATAATATAATAGAATAGAATTGAATTGAATATTTGGGAAAACAACATTTCAGGGATCAGTAGAGTAAATCTATATAATCTCTTTTAGAAACAAGTTTAATAGGATCTTTAATGTTATGCTGATTGCTTCATTGTGCAATTTTTACTGGTGCGGAACGGATTAATGAAACCTTTCAGGGTCTTTGAACTTAGTAATAGGTTACAAATGTGATACATTCAAATTCACTCGATATACACATTTAGGGCAACAACTTTCATGATTTTTACTTACACAATTTGGCTGCCTTTGGTTTCTTTTGCAGTTGAATTTAATGAAGCAATTATTGGCAACAAAGCTTTGTTTCAAACACCAGTTGAGTGTAACAGTGGAATTTGATAAGCGGTTATCACTCTAATGTTCTCACTTTGCCTCAAATCCCAGTGCAACTCTCCACTCCACTGAATCCTGAATAATCATTACTGAAGTATAATAAAGTTGAGCATTCCTATCTGTATTCTATGAGGAAGTCTTTGGGGAAAATATATTTTTGATTTATTTTTGACATTTTATTTTACTACAGCATATAACTTTATTCTGAATGTGCTTCTGATCTTAAAAGTGCACTCAGTAATGTTTTCTTTATTAAAAAAGTTTAAATCCTAAAGACATTAATTGTAATTTTGCAATATATTTAGGACATCATGACCACTCACATTAAAATGAATACTCCAGTCATATCAGTAACCTTATAAAAGCTGTTTTATTCTACATGGAGAGGTACATGTATGTCTGTACATGGAGGCTGCCATGTTAGAATCACATGACCAGCCGAATAATACTTGTTTAATCTCAGTAACCATCCTGTTATTTGACACTGTAACAGGGTTCGATGGAAAGGAGGAGGTGGATACCATACGAAGCATCAAAGTAATGTTTTAATAAACTCAAACCCAAAAACACACAAACATAAACACATACAGGGCAGCTGCTAGTAGCTTTCTCTCTCTCTCTCTCAAACTGCCGCATCTCATGGCACTTATCCCTCTTCTCAGCTGATTAGCCCGATTGGGGGTCAGGCGTGCATAGTCACGACCCGGCCCCGCCCTCCTCCTTGTCACAGACACTTTCACTAATGGATTAAAGTAATCATGGCTGACTGTGAACACTAAATTTCTACAATGGCATCAGAAACTGAAAACTATTGTTTTTAAATGATGCTGAATCAAAGCCACTAGGCATCAGTGCAAGTCCAAGATGACACAAAGACAAAACCTTTAAAAGTGCACCCAGTGAGAAAATAAATTGTACTTTTGAAAAATATATTGAAAATCACATGAGAAGTTATATCACTTGAGAATTATAACAGAAGCCTTATAAAAGCTGTTGTATTAGACATGGAGTTGAGCTGACTCATTGGATCCACCATGTTTAAATCACATGACCAGACAAAAACTATTAATTTCATCTCAGTAAGCCAAAATTCTCAGACACTGTAGCTCTTTATATATTGAATAAATAACTGGAGAAATAACCGAAAACCAAGTGAGTAACAAAATATTCAAGGGTGGAGCTGACCAAAGGTAAAAGTAATTTAGAAACTCACTATAACACAGTTCAATGGAAAGGAGGAGGCGAGAACCGGCTTGACAGCATAAATAATATTTTAATGATCAACTTAAACAAAAGACAAACACACACACATGACGGACATGTCCGTAAATGATCTCTCTCTCCCGCACCATCCTCAGTCTGGCCATTCTCCATTGACACCTCTCATCAAAAAGGTGTTACCCTTCTGTCACTTACTCAACATTTTGTCAATTGTAGTGACACTAGGGGTCTCTCTTGAGAGCCTTGGTTGCCTCTGAACTTGATAAAAGGCCAATAAAAAACTGAATTTGCATGCCCCTCCCCTGGATATACGGGTATAAAGAGGGTGCAATACAGCTGTTCATTCAGATTTTTTTTTCTGAGCCTTGCGATTGTATGTGCAGCAAGCTGACGTTTCACTACTGTTCCACTCACCTCTGCAGAGCTTTGCTGTTGGATCTTACGCCGCGTTACCAGCAACTTTTCTTTTCTCTGTCTACGCCCCTGGGCGCTTCGATAGTGCTTCTAAAAGAGCAATAACCTCTAAAAGAGTATTTTCTCTAAAAAAGCAATACAAATTGGCATTGAAAGTCTTTTTAAAGACACTGCTTTTTAAAGATGCCTTTCCGCCTTTGTGTAGTTCCTGGATAGGGCAGATATCTCTTTGCATCTGACGGTCATAGACGATGCCTTGTGTGTCTGGGCCATGATCACACAGAGGCAGCATTTGTGGATGGTTCTTGTTCTCACTGCAAGAACTTGACCATGGCAATGTTGTGGACACGGCTTTCCTTTCTGAAAGGAAACGCCACTCCTGCCGCCCCCCCGCATCACGCCTTCTTCCCACGGGATTGAGGCCGACGCGGCTGGCGATGGAGACGATTTGGGGTGTTCAGCTGGTGCGGTTTCGATGGGTAAATCCCCACGAACAATCCGGCCCCCGGCAGGCTCGTTTGCTTCTGTCCGGGCCTAATGTAAGATTGGCTCACCCCACGGCCAGTCTGATATCTCCTTCAGACCCCTCGAGCTGGATGATGACATCGCCACTGGATCGGAGAGTGTCACGGCATCTGACGCGGAGGACTAGACTAGGCTGCCAACTTCGGGTCTGCCTGCCCAGTCTAAGGCTGACGCGCAGATGGCTGATATGCTTGCCCGGGCCGCCGTGAGCATGGGGCTGGACTGGAACCCTCCATCCTCCCCTCAGCCCTCATGGCTAGATGATTGTTTCCTCGAGGCAGGGCGGTGCTCACAGCTTTCCAGAAGTGCATGAAGAGCTGAGGAAGTCATGGAGGGCACCTTTTACTGCCCGAAACCAACCTCCTTGCTCGTCCGCTCACACTACCTTTTTTTTTTTTGGCACCATTCTGAGTAAACTCTGGAGACAGATGTGCAGGAAATCCCAGGAAATACTCAAACCAGCCCATCTAGCACCAATAATCATGCACGTTCTAAATCAATAAGATAATTTTTTTTCCCCATTCTGTTGGTTTATGTGAATGTTAACTGAATCTCCTGACCTATATATGTTTTATGCTTAACTATATTAATAATAATAATAATAATAATAACTTTATTCTTATATAGCGCCTTTAAAGCAGCTTCTCAAGGCGCTTTACCTAATAAAACAAGCAAAACAAAAATACATCACAGAAAAAAAAAAAAAACCAAAAAAAAAAACAAGATAAAATACAATAAAATAAAAGTCAAATAAAAGCTAGCCTAAAAAATGCGTTTTCAATAAAGATTTGAAATTACTTAAAGACTGTGCATCTCTAATATTTGAAGGGAGTGCATTCCAAAGTCTAGGAGCATAGGATGAGAAAGCCCTATCCCCTACAGTACGCAACCGAGTCTGTGGGACTGCCAATAGACCAGCTTGTGAAGAGCGTAAATGACGCTTGGGTGTGTATAAAGTTAAAAGCGCAGACAAATACTGCGGTGCCAGACCATGCAGTGCCTTATATGTGAGCATAAGTATTTTAAAATCGACTCGAACTTGACCGGAGCCAGTGCAAAGACTTTAAAATAGGTGTAATATGCTCATTTCTTCTGATTCCAGTCAAGATCCTAGCAGCAGAATTTTGAACACATTGTAATTTGTTCAGTGTGGTTTTGGAACTCCAGCAAGAAGTGCATTGCAATAGTCAATGCGAGAAAAACTAAAGTATTGATAAGCCTTTCAGTCACAGAGAGGGATAACATAGAGCGAAGTCTGGCAATATTTCTGAGATGAAAATAAGAGTTCTTAACAATGTACCGCACATGAGAGTCGAAGGACAGACTAGAATCAAATATAACTCCCAAGTTTTTTAACTTAGTCTGTGCCTCCAAGTCAGTCCCATCTATGTTCAGAATTAGTGAACCAGCCTTACGAAGCTGATGAGGAGTGCCAATAAGCAAGAACTCAGTCTTATCATTATTTAGACACAAAAAATTTTGAGACATCCATGTTTTTATCTCAGAAATACAGTGTGTTAAAAAAGAACATCCAGATTTTGACCAGGCTTAGAGTGAATATAAATCTGAGTGTCATCTGCATAACAGTGATAATTAAGTCCAAGTGATCTTAGTAGCAGTCCGAGTGGAAAGATGTAAATGCTAAAAAGTAAGGGACCAAGAATTGAACCTTGGGGAACACCCGTACGGACAGAACCAATCTCAGACCGAAAACCATTCATACAAACAAACTGTTTACGATGCGAGAGATAAGATCTAAACCAGGTTAATACAGTCTCAGAAACACCAAAGACATTTTCCAGACGGTTTAGTAGAAGATTGTGATTAACAGTATCAAAAGCGGCACTAAGATCGAGAAGGATAAGAATGGAAAGAGAACCAGAATCTGAGGCTATCAACAGGTCATTGGTGACCTTAACCAAGGCTGTCTCAGTACTATGAAATTTTCGAAAACCAGACTGAAGGGGCTCAAAAAGATTATTTACTGAGAGATGACTATGTAGCTGCAAAGCCACAACACGTTCCAAAATTTTTGCCAGAAAAGGAAGATTTGATATAGGGCTGATAGTTATTTATGTTATCCAACTCTGCATCACGCTTCTTGAACAGAGCGCTACAGCAGCAGTTTTCAATGCTGCAGGGACAACACCAGAACACAAAGATTCATTGACAATGCCAAGAACAACTGGACACAATGAATCAAAACAGGATTTAAACAGGCTTGTAGGGAGGGGATCAAGTATGCAATTGGTAACTTTCATACCTGTTACCACCCTAGTAAGCAGCTCAGAGTCAACTTCAGAAAAGATAGTAAAGGATGTGCCAAAGAAAGAAGGCAAGCATAGTATAGAAGAGGAAACCGGTATAGCATGAATCATTTTGTAAACATTTTCAATTTTAGAGCTAATAAAATTGAGAAAATCATTACACACCTGATTTGAAACAGGCAGAGAGATGCCAACATTGGCTGTAAGAAGCCTATTTATAGTATGAAATAGATGTCTTGGATTACTTAGATTATCATCAATTATCTGGGAAAAATAAACAGACCTAGCAGACTCAATTTCAGATCTATATTCCGCCAAGTGATCTTTCCAAGCCTGGTAAAATAAATTCAGGCCCGAGTTACGCCACTTACGCTCCATTTTACGGCAAGCTTTTTTCTTAAAGCGCAGGTCATCATTATACCATGGGGCATAACGAGAAAAAGAGACTCTGCGTGACCTCAAGGGAGCAAAAGAATCAAAATTAGAGGCAAGAACAGCATTCAAATGTAAAATCTTATCTTCCAGATGAGATGACTGTGGACCACTAAGACAGGAAACAACAGAGTCTGCAAAATCTGACGGATTAATTGATTTCCATTTACTGAAAATGAACAGAATGTGAAGAAGACGTAGAAGGAAAAGGCAGTTCCATATTAAAAAGATTGCCAGATGATCAGAAAGACCAATATCAACTGTGCACTGA
Organism: Xyrauchen texanus; assembly: GCF_025860055.1. Taxonomy (NCBI): domain Eukaryota; kingdom Metazoa; phylum Chordata; class Actinopteri; order Cypriniformes; family Catostomidae; genus Xyrauchen; species Xyrauchen texanus. Next base: position 21,360,493 of record NC_068309.1, on the reverse strand, counting down.
TGTGATATAATTGCTTGGTTTGCAATCACAAGGTCTAATGTATGACCTTTGTTATGTGTAGGACCACTGATAAACTGTTTAAGATTAAAACAGTCTAATAGAAATAGGAAGTCTTTTGCCATCGCGACAGTCATTTTCATCAATGTGTATGTTGAAATCCCCTAGAATGAGGATTCTCTCAAATTTGTAACACAACATTGACAACAAGTCAGCAAAGTCAGTCATAAAAGCTTCATTTGCCTTTGGTGGTCGATAGACAGTAGCGATGGTAATTGCCTTTGGAGCAGAAATATTTAAAACAAGGCATTCAAAAGATGAGAACTGTGGTACACTCACGGCGCTGATGTTAGATTGCAGATTATGAACCACAATAATTCCACCAGTAGATCGCGGTAAATCAAACAGTCCATACCCCTCAGGAGTGATCTGGTTGAAGAGGAGACCGTCATTTTGTTTATGCCATGTTTCAGTTAAAAACAATAGGTCCAGTTTTCGCTCTGCGATAATGTCTGATAAAAGCAGGGCTTTATTGTTTACTGAGCGTGCATTAAACAACCCAACATTCACGGGGCTTTGGTACATCACAGAGTGCAACTCCGACCGAACAAACGAGGATAGATTACTCAGGACTGCACCAGTACGAGACACGCTTTTAGCATGACGCCAACACATTGGCACGCAGATGTTGCTAAAAGGAAAGAGGTCATATCTACGGCCAAAACTCCGATGAATGTACCGTCTTCGTCTCAGCAGACCGGCGTTTCGACAGAGTGCATAAACATCTTTTTGTAAGTAGTAGTTTTGTTTTAAGTTCAGCAACTGGTGTGCAGTGTACCTTAAAGCCATACTTCTTGGATCCAGGATCGCAACAGTCTCAAGGCAGCGAAAGTTCAAAGTAAGGCCACAGGGTAAACTCCTCGGATAGGGATCCAGGGTCCTCCAGAAAACGCAGACAGATATAAACAATAATCCAGCAAATGTAAAATAGTCCCGCGACATAGCAACAAGTTGAGAACTAAAAATAGCAGGTAGAAAAACCGCATCAACATAAAAACAAACAATAGTGAAACAGTTTAGGAGCGGCAGCCAAAACGCGCCAGCGTTCCCTTCAGTGTGACTTATCCAAACTGACGTTGACTGATTGAATAAGATTGAAGTTCTCCCATTAACTGTTATATTTAAAGTTTTTTGTTTGGACATATCTTATTTTGTGTATCTGGCTGATGACATCACACAACCCCCACCTTCAGCACCCCCTCATCAAACTATGGCAATGAAAATGTGTCTTAGATGCTAGCTCAGAAATAAACTGGAGAAAGAGATAGAAATTGAAGGAGCGAGTGCAGAGAGAGAAAGTGAGACGACTTACCATCCATGTCTAGTCTCTGCATGATAATAGCCAGCTCCACCTCACTGGGCATGTGCCCAAGAGAGCGCATGGCCATACCAAGCTCCTGCTTAGAGATGAAACCATTCCCATCCCTGTCTAGAACACGGAATGCTTCTCTAATCTCTGAAGAGACACAGATATATAGAGAGAAAAGGAGAAAACAATTTCACTGTTAATAAAGTATTAAACGGTGAGTAAACACAAATATTGTACCTCAATTCAGATTCAGATTTACAATTCACAAGCTCAAGACACTTTACGTTATATAATGCATGTTTTTTTCAGGTGTACCTTACAAAACCTGTCCTATCACACAAATGACACAGAAATACTAAATGTGGCTCATTCTATTTCAAAGCTGTGAATTCTTTGTGACTGCGCTGTGACAGAATGTTTATCCACTGTTTCTAAGAGTATCAACACTGGTTTTCAGGTGGTGTTAAGGGCCCCCAAAACAAGTCACACGCTCTAATAACAAAAATAACACACGTTTCTTCTATCATTTCAGAGGAGTAGCTTCTCTTTTTTTTTTTGCTCTTTAAAAGACCCATCTTGGCGTGGGATAAAAAGCTGATATCATGTGTGCTTTTTGATATGCTGAAGCTTGCACTCCCAGCATTTAACAAATGCTTATATGCCTTTGCACTGCTCTAAAATAAAATATCCTCATGTTTATATCCTCATAAAACCATCAAATTCTGTTTGGCATCTGAAAGATCTATAGGCAATTATATTAGATCAAAAACATACTTAACACTGAAGTATCAGGCTGACACATCATGACCTAATCTTAAGAGAACTGATTATAAACATACTTGGTAGTTTGCTTCAACCGTTCTCTATGGAAAATGTTACATAATTTATGTTTGGGCCTCAGGTATAAATATGAATATATCCGATGATTTTTCACATGATTATATTTCTCATGCCCTCAATTCCTGTCTGTCAAAACATGAATTTGTAAAGGAGGTATTGGAAGCTTTATTTCCATCTAAAAGTAATTTCACTGACCAGAGTTTCACATCTCAAACCATTGTATTCACAACACCCTCAAAGAACAAGTCAGACCATCGATCTTCTTGCGTGCCCTGGGGCAGTGCCTTAACACATGACTGGTGAGACGTTCCAGAAGAGAAAAGTGAGATTTACAGTTGCAGGATTATAGTGGGGTAGCAACCATGTGTAGAGAGATTTTGTAATGTTTATAATAGTAAAGGCACAAGGGAATAGATCCTGGGGTTGTTATGGTTACTCTCTAGTGACCCAAACAAAAAAACAGTAAAACAGGAAACAAAGAAAAGATTGTTTCCTTCATTTAAAGGAACTGTCCGCCACAAAATGAAAACTCTATAATTTTACTTACCTTCATGACTTCATGTCATTTCAAACCAATAATATTTTATTTTTCTGTTCAACACAAAAGCAGTAATTTTGAAGCATTTTGAAGCAAATCATTTCCATTTAATGCCAGATTTATAAAGACCATGGCTGTCAAGTTCCTAAAAGGACAAAAAAGAAACAAAAATAAGACTTGTGTGCTATATTCCAAGTCTTCTGAAGCCATACAATGAGATTTGTTTGATTAAATTAACCCAAAATATAATGCTCTTATCATTTACTCACCCTCATGCCATCCCAGATGTGTATCACTTTCTTTCTTTTGCAGAACACAAATAAAATATTTAGAAGTATTTATCAGCTCTGTAGGTCAATACAATGCAAATTAATGGTGGCCAGAAGTTTGAATCTCCAAAAAGCATGTAAAGGCAGCATAAAAATAATCCATAAAACTCCAGTGGGTAAACCCAAATCGTCTGAAGCGATATGATAGATGTGGGTGATAAACAGATCAATATTAAGTCCTTTTTCCACTTTCACTTTCACTTCCACATTCTTCTTTTGTTTTTTGGCAATTTGCATTCTCCGTGCACCTACTGGTCAAGGATGGTCAAATGTGGAGATTTATAGTAAAAAAATCACATAAATATTTATATGTTTCTCACCCAAATCTATCTTATCGCTTCTGACGACATGAATTAACCCACTGGAGTTGTATGGATTAATTTTATGCTGCCTTTATGTGATTTTTGGAGATTCAAATATCTTGCCACCATTCACTTGCATTGTATGGACCTACAGAGCTGAGATATTTTACAAAAAATCTTAACTTGTTTTCAACAGAAGAAAAAAAGTCATACACAACTGGGATGGCATGAGGGTAAGTAAATGATGAAAGAATTTTCCTTTTTGGGTGAACAATCCCTTTAACAAATTTACGCAATGTGACGAATAACGGTCATCTTTATACACGATACTAACACTTTCTGACACCTAGCCAAAGCTCTGAAATCTCATTTGCATTCTTTTCAGGTTCAAATATATTACACCATGATGTCATTAATGGCAAAATGCCATTGATTCTCACATGTGATGTAACTGAATGTGAGGCGTCTGTGTGAATATGTGAGTGTGCGGATGGGGCGTGGTCGCGTGTCTGTCTGTGGGAGAGAGCGAGCGGTAAGGCTCGTCACATGGGTTGTAATTATCTCTAACACCAGTCTCTTGTTATAGTGATGGCGGAGCGAGACTTAAAGGTGACCAGCTCACCAGAGAAGAAGAGAGAGAGAGCCACATGCAGCAGCCGTGTGTGTGTGTTTTGATACTTTTTTGTGCCTTCCCAGGTTTCGGAGCCTATGTAACACGGTTCACATGGACAAGGAGGAGGTGGGAACCGGCTGAACATTCAGAGTAATATTTAATGAAGAAAAAAAAAAAAGACACAAAACACAAACAAGGCAGCTGGGTGTGGCTCTCTCTCTCTCTCACTCCTCTTCTCTGGTGAACTGGTCACCTTTAAAGGGCTGGACTGGCGTTGATCCACGATGGATGGTGGTATGTTTTATTTTCTTATGTTAACTCTATACTCTGCTTGAAAGCTTCACTTTTAGTTGACCAGCTACTGGAAGCTTGCTTCTAAAACAATCAGGCCAATTTAACTGTTAAACTTGTGTAAAATCACCATGCAACAACTGCTTTATGCAGCACAATGAGCTAGTAGCTAACAGCTAGCGGTTGTGTTTTGTTTAAGATGATGTCACAGCAGTAGAGGCGGCGCAACTATGATGATCAACCTATAATCCCACCCACGTTGAGGTGGAACTAAACTGCAATGGAAATGCAAGCTCAGAAAAGTAAAGCGAATAGAGTTGAGGCAAGTCGAACTGTAACATTAAGTGGAAAAGCGCCATAAGTCTCCCTCCACCATCACTGTAACGAGAGACAGGTGTTAGAGATAATTACAACCCAGGTGATGAGCCTTACCACTCTCTCTCTCTCTCCCGCAGACAGACACATGACCCCGCCCCCATACCCACAGTGAGATTTGAGAGCTGAAGCAGAAGTGAATATTTTCAGTGAATGAAAACCAAAATTTCTATTCCTCATGCAAAGTTATTATATGACATCAGATGACTATATACACCGATCAGCCTCAACATTAAAACCACCAGCCTAATATTGTGTAGGTCACCCTCGTGCCGCCAAAACAGTGCCAACCCGCACTGATGCTATTCTTCTCACCACAATTGTAAAGAGCGGTTATCTGAGTTGATGAGAGAGGTCAACAGAGAATGGCCAGACTGGTTTGAACTGACAAAGTATACGATAACTCAGATAACCGCTCTGTACAATTGGGGTGAGAAGAATATCATCTTAGAATACTATTCTAAGATGTGGGTTGGCGCTGTTTTGGTGGCAAAAGGGGGACCTACACAATATTAAGCAGGTGGTTTTAATGTTGTGGCTGATGAATCTTCCAAAATTTTCCTTTTGTTTTCCAAAATAAATAAATAAATCTTTCTTTAAATCTAAGAATACCTTCATTATAATTGAAATAAAAAAACAATACATACACATTCATAAAAACAGACAGGAAAAAAAGAAAAGGGGGAAAAAAACACTCACCACCAAGCTCTTCTGTGGAGAGGTTAGCAAGCTGCTCTTCACTGGTTTCAGAGAGAGAGTTCCTCAGGTAGTTGTCTGTGTAGAGCAACCCTGCTCTCACATGGTGAAAAGGCATCTTCACCCTTCAAGGGAATAACAAACAACTGAGATGAATCGATGTACACACAATCACACTGTGCCTGCAGCCTCAGCGAAGCCTCCAAAAGTGAGTAATGATCTCATGCCTGTTGTTGAAAGAAAGTTACCAGACCAAGAAACAAGGACCAGACCAAATGCCCCAGTGTACAATATACATACATAAACTATAGTGTGAAGTGTGCATAAATGTCCAATTATGAGTGCATTCAATCAAAGTACATTCTACAATGTTTCAAACGCATACTCTGGCTGACACACACACACACACACACACACACACAGATTGTAAATTCATAGCACGACTTACACGCCTGTCCCCCTTGCTGCTGTTGTAATAGGTCATGATTCTACGAGACCAGGGTTGCAATTAAATGTGTCTCTAACAAGCAAACTCATTCACAAATACTTGACAAATAGATTTTAAAAATATGCTAAAACTCTTGTCACTCTGATTTATAAGACCAAACTAGAAGAGCAGTTCTTTTAAATTCCTGTCAGAAATGTCAATATCCAGTCAAGAGATATCTCTAGCTTAGTAAGAAATACATTTGTGTGTTTCTGAGAGCTCATTCTTTCAAGTCATTAATTTTAAACAATGATAATGTCAAGGTAGATAAGTTACCTGTATAATATAGTAGCACAATTGTTTATGGATTGATACTGTGTTGTTGTACTAGCAATCTTACAAAATATTTTTATTTGACAGATGTTTTGGTCAAATATTTACAATGTATGTTTTGAATTCTTTACACTGTCACACCATCAGATAAATCTTTGAATATGTCATGAGTCCCTTGTCTGTTTTAATCATTTCAGGTCCTGAGAGGCAGTTAAACTGGAGCACTGGCCTGAGAGACTTTTTGCAATATACAGACACATCTGAAAAACACAACCACATCTCATAGAATCTCATGTTTTTCTTAATGATTATAATGTAGCTCGTTGTACATATCACAGAAGTTTCATGATGATATTAACACTAGAGTTTGGACATAAGGTGCAGTAACATCCCAGGCCACCCGAGTTTGAGTCCCAACCTGTTCCCCCCTCTTCTTCCCAGATATTTTCAATCTCTCGCACCTAACCTATCTATTAAAAGCAAAAAATGCCAAAAATATAACTTCAGAGCTGCTGCTATATGTTTAATGATCCACGTAATGTCATTTTGTAAGAGATCAAGATGGTTTTCATAAGATCAGGCTGAAAAAACAAGACCAATAGGTAAGCACAAAGCTCAAGCATTGCCTCCAGCAAAAGAGTATCCAAAGATATGATAGGGAATCCTTGATGAATTCTATTCTGAGAGACACAGTGCCTCAGAACAGAGAGTTTCATGTAAATTAAGGCAAAATTAAGAGGAGGTGACAGGTAGGAGGAAGCTAGCTAATTTGTGGTAATGCTCACCAAGGACAAACCCTAGCTGTACAAAAGGACTCTGTGCTACTGTAATTACCATAGATATTAACATCAGCTATAGCTGAAGGCAGCTTTGAAAGGAGTTTGATTGATTCTGGGCTCAACTTATGGCAGCTACACATGAATATTTTAAAGAACCATCGATGAGTCATTTGGATCACTTTGATAACTTGACCTGTGTGGCAAATGTAAACCAATATGGAGGAAAATGGCTTTAACTAATATTCTGGGTTAAATAAAAGTTAAAGCTCAGTCGACAGCATTTGTGGCATAATGTTATCACAAAAAAAGTATTTTTATTTGTCCTGACTTTTTTTTTTTTAAAGCAAAAATCAAGGTTACAGTGAAGTTACTTACAATGGAGGGTTTAAAGGCAGAAATGTGAAGCTTATAATTTTATAAAAGCACTAACATTCATTCTTCTGTTAAAACTTTAGTATTATTTGAGCTGCAATGTTGTTTAAATCATAACTTTTACAGTTGTTTTAGGGTTTTAGTCTGTTGACATTACATCCTAATGGCAACGAAGTTGTAAAATTGTCTATAACTTTACACTACAAAGGTAAGTAAGCTATTTCATCACACTAAAATCTTGTTAGCACTCATATTGTTAATGTCTTGTGGCTACACTTTTGAAATAGTGAGTATTTTACAATTTACCCTATTCACTTCCATTGTAACTGCCTTACTGGAACCTAGATTTTTTTTTTAAAGAAAAGGAGGGGCAAATCAAAATAATTTTTTGTGATAATCAATATTATGCCACAAATGCTGTCGACTGAGCTTAACTTGCATTGAACCCAGAATATACCCTTTAAGTTAATATAATGTGCTTGAAAAGGTAGCGCTGGCAAAATAAGGTATTTGGGAATGTGTTGTCAATTCACACTACACTCTTGGCATTTACTTGCTAAAAGACATGCAATTTACAAATATCCAAGGCTAAATTTTATGTTGTTGCTTTGGTAACAGACTCAGAAGAACATTATGCTGAGGTTTTCAAAATAACCTTGACAAACTCTTTCAATTAATTCTATTCTGAAGTCTTTTAAATCCTAATAAGGCAGTATGTAAATGCAGATGTGAACAGTTATTGACCAAAATGCAGTGACAGCATTAATCCCTAAACGTGGTCCTGAGAGTTTGCATAACACCTCATTTAAAATAGAGAGAGAGAGAGAATGGAATGGAAGTGACATCCATCACTGGTATGATAAATAACATATGATGATATATTATGTAATGGATTATTTCCAGCCACCTTTTAGCTGGTCTCACACAGTTCTCCTGGGACCAACACATCTGCCAGCAACAGAAAAGATGTGAGGTTTCCACATGTTGTGAGTAGTAGGGGCTAGCTTGTCTTTTTGGGTTTGCACATCTGCTCCTGCCTCTGATCCAGAACCTGTTAAAGAAGTTTTGTTTTGGGTCACAGACACTGCACCTACATAGGACAACTTTTATCCAGTTCATTAAGTGACCACAAACAGAAATGTGTAAGGACAGTGACGATAATGAGCCACAACAGCAAGGACGCACCTTCACAAGGTCAATTGTTGTGCGCGGATATAAGGATTTGTCTCAAAAGAAGGTGTCGGACACCTTGTGATCAGAGAGTCCAAATTTGACACTAAAGAGACACTGAATTGTATCTAAGACCTTTATAAGGTAATAGGGAATGCAGATGGAAGCTTATTTTTACTGAAATGCAAAAGGGCATTAAACTACAATTTTGTGACATTACGGTTTACATAGTGATTATGGTTTACAAATTATGTTAGACTTAAAATTTTATTCTCAAAAAAGATGGGTAAAAAGATAAAGATGAAAGATTAAAAGATAATTTCAAGTCACGAGTGAAGCTGCATCGGAAAAATGCCAGAGCTGCTCCGTGGACACTTGCATGCTGTGAAGCACTTAACACTTCACCTCATGAGTGTGTGTCAACACTCATACACATCAAAAATACAATCTTATACCACTACTGTTCTAGTTAAGAATTAAATATTATCCTTTCTCAACATTAACTATGAGATGTATGCTATTGGCCTGAATACCAGCTTCAAAAAGAGAATAAAGACAAACTAAAGCACGAAAACCACAAGAATGTAGTAAATTATCTTAACCCAGAGCCCCTAAAAAACATGCAAAACAATTTTTTTCTTTTAGTTTTCCTAAAAATGTATGTTCATATGTGGACAGCGGGACTAAGTTGTGAAATTTTAAGTAATACCAAGTTATTGAAAGTCAGATTTGTTTTAAACAAATATTTTATTATGTTTCCAGGAGTGTTGGTTAATCATGTTTTTGAGACATAACAGAAATTACATCAGAAATATCATAATTCATTCTGATTCAAAGTAATGGCCAACATCATTCAATCGCTGCCAACCATGTTAAAATAAAATTATACATAATACATTCCGAATAAATGTACTGTTTACCATTGTTCCATGTCTACCAAACATGTTGAATGGTCCAAACATCATCTGCAGCCTGAAACTCAACTTTTGACTGGATATTAGGAGTGAATGCACTTGGCTGCATAGAGATATTGGATGCTTTCTAGCTCCCTATTTAGTGAATGACTTAACCTCCAGTGTGTTGTCTGTCTGCATTATCTCAGAATAGTTTGAAATGCACATTATTTTCATCTTAACTCCATATAAAGCCACTGAAAACAAAAAGGTTCTGCTTTTGGGATGAACCCTTTGATACTCAATGTGATAATTCACCGTGAATATAGGATATATTAAGTTACATGTATTGTGTTTAACAGCGTGTCATTTTGAATAAATGTATGACATTTTAAAAATGGCATATCGGATGAAACTAGAGACTTTTTTGACTCAAATAGGTTTTAATGTAAAAACTTAATGAGGTTTCTTACCAGATGTAGTTTTGTTGCCGTTTCTCCCAAAGACAAACTCAGCTGAGATCGGCGTCATGTTGTTTTGTCACATGACTCAGTGCATCGAGTTTAACCCTTTAATGACAGCCTAGAGTCTCCTGAACCGAGTTCAGTCAGTTTAAATGAAATTAAATTATGATTAGCCTATATTTAATGTCCACACCTGTGGACGTGGCATCTCAGGAGGTTAAAAAAACACATTGCATAAGTTCCTAATCATTGCATTACACAATACTCAAGGAAAGTGAGTGATTCAGCCTACCTTAGAGAAAGAAATGCAATAATACTGTATTACATGACCACTGGATATTAACTGAATTACCATCCTTCAAGAGATGTCACCAAGCTACCAATACAAATAGACAAAATGTAATTGTCCATCATTTTTCAGGCAATTCCATGAGAAAGACAGGGAATTTTCACAGACATTTAGCCAACGTTCTCTGAAAGTTCTCTCAAAGTTATGAACATACATTCTTGCAGTAACGTTAATAGAACAATCTTTCAATATTTTCTGATTTCTCAAAACCTTAGCATGAAACCGTTATTCATACATCATTAGTGAAATGCTCTTTAAACATTACTACATTGTAAAAGAAAAAAAATGAACACCCCCCCCCCCCCCACCACAAATTTCAAACGATTTCCAGAACGTTATAACCAAGAAAAAACGTTCTAAGAGCATTATTTTTAAATGGACGTTATGAACGTTTTTCCCAACCTAAAGGGAACGTTTTGAAAACGTTCTTAGAACATAAAACTGTTAGTTGGGTTGTTGCTTGTTTGTTCTCTGTCCAAACAATTTTAAGAGCAAGTTCGATTCATTATGCAAAGAGACCAGAGATGAAAATGGCTTCTCACAGAGTATCAGTTTGTCATCTGCTCAGAAAACTTCACTCTGCAACCGACGCCTCAATACCAACTAAAACAGCCTCTGATCAACAAGAACCATAACGACTCGGTTACTAGCGTAACCTCGGTTCCCTGAGAGGAGGTCTCTCCTATTGCGTAAGTAGCTTACGCTATGGGAAAACTCCGTTTCTCGAGAAATATTGAAGTCTTTATGTAAAACGCATTGCAGCTGCACAGCAGGACAGCGATGAGCGAGGCAGCTCGGTCATTGGCTGTGCCGCGGCAACTGCTCGAACCAATGACGGGCGACTCTGAGCAGCGCCAACCAATGGTAGCGCTACCGCGTTCGCACGCTCAGAGCCTGCTGAAATTAGCATAGGCAGGCTATATAATGGGCACCCCGTCATGAGAGTTCCTGAAGCGAACTGACCAAGCACAAGCACGGCAGCTTACGCAATACTCGTTCCCTCCTCTGAGGGAACCGAGGTTACGCTAGTAACCGAGTCGTTCCCTATCGAGAGGTCTCTCCTATTGCGTAAGTAGCTTACGCTATGGGAACACCATGTAAAACGCCGTGCGTGCTGACTTCGCTCTATAAAACCAGAGGCAGGTGCCTGAGCTTTAAAGCAAAGTGATTATTCCCCGAGCCGGCCAACGGCGAGCTATATACTGGGATATTACAGAGCGTCCTTGCCCAAGGCGGGGCGCTCTTTGTATAAACACAAGCACACATCTTATGTACTGAGCTTTTTATGTACTGGTACGCATAATAAATCCTCTAAGTCGGTCAGAGACGGACCTTATAAGGGAGGAGGTGATGCCCAGCATAAACACACTCTATTCCATTCTATAGTCAGGCTGATAGAATGTTGGAATGCAATGAGGGGACCTGTAGGTTATAAAACCTGATAAATGTCGAAGGCGAGGCCCAGCCTGCCGCCGCAAAAATATCTTCAATGGGTATCCCACTCGACCACGCCCACGAGGAGGCCATGCTCCTCGTAGAGTGAGCTCTGATGCCTAAGGGGCATTGAAGGCCCTTGGCTTCATAAGCCAGCGCTATAGCATCCACTATCCAGCGCGATATTCTTTGCTTTGAGACAGCGAGACCCTTAGTTCGGCCGCCAAAGCATACGAATAATTGTTCCGTCTGTCTGAACAGGGCAGAACGTTCCAAATATACTCTGAGCGCCCTGACCGGGCAGAGTAAATTTGCGTCGCCTTCGTCTGCTGGGGACGATAGCGCTGCCAGATATATCACCTGTGCTCTGAAGGGTGTAGAGAGCACTTTAGGAATATACCCGTGCTTTGGTCTAAGGACAACTCTGCAGTTAGGTCCAAATTCCAGGCAAGCAGCGCTTGATGACAGCGCGTGCAGGTCGCCCACTCTTTTAACTGAAGCGAGCGCCAGCAAGAGCGCGGTTTTGAGCGAGAGCTGCTTAAGGTGCACGGTTCGGAGAGGTTCGAACGGGGCACCCTTGAGTGCGTCCAGGACCGTGGCCAGGTCCCAGATCGGCACCGAAGGTGGGCGAGGAGGGTTCATCCTCCTAAGCCTCTTAGGAAACGAGCGATCAGATCGTTTTTCCCTAATGAATGTCCTTTATCAGGATTGTGTGACGCCGCTATGGCAGCCACATAGACTTTGAGCGTGGAGGGTGTGCGGCCCGCCTCCAGCAGCTCCTGCAAAAAGGCGAGTACACTTGGTATCTCGCACGTTTTGGGGATCAAACTCTTGGTATCACACCAGTCACTGAACACTTTCCACTTTCGGGCATACAAGCGCCTCGTAGAGGGCGCTCACGCCTCAGTAATGGTTCTCAAAACTCCACTGGGGAGGTTCTCGGGAACCTGTTGAGGGGCCATGCATGGAGGGCCCACAGATCAGGGCGGGGATGAAGAATCATCCCGCTGGCCTGTCCGAGGAGGTCTTGCCTCAGCGGAATCGGCCATGGGGCAGATTGCATCATCTGTATCAGTTCTGGAAACCACGTCTGGTTTTTCCAGAGTGGGGCTACCAGGAGCACTGCACATTTCACCTCCCTGATCCGACTGATGACCTGAGGTAGCATCGCGATCGGGGGAAAAGTATACAAGGGGCGGCTCGGCCAAACTTGGGTGAGCGCATCCGTGCTTTTTGAGAAGAAGAGAGGGCAGTGCGCGTTTTCCTTGGAGGCGAAGAGGTCGACCTCTGCCTCGCCAAAGGTTTGCCATAACCACTGAACCATCAGAGGGTGGAGAGACCATTCTCCTGGGAGAACCTTGTCTCTGGATAGCATGTCCGCTCCTTGGTTCAGGACACCTGGCACGTGCGCTGCCCTTAGCGGCGCAGGTGGTGTTGTGACCATAGGATGAGCTCCCTGGCCATAGAGTGCAGGGAGCTCGACCTGAGTCCACCTTGGCGATTTATATACGAAACTACCGTCATGTTGTCCGTTCGGACCAGGACGTGTTCGTTTTTTAGTTACGGAAGCAGGGCTCTGAGAGCCAAGGCGACCGCTTTCATTTCCAGACAGTTTATGTGTAGGCGCTTTTCCGGGTTTGACCAAAACCCGGAGACCGGTGTGCCCTCGTAAAGGGCCCCCATCCTATTTTGGAGGCATCTGTCATGATCATTTTTCTCCGCGTACTCACGCCCAGACTCACGCCGGTTTGATACCAGTTGATGGCTTTCCAGGGCATCAGGGCTTTTATACAGCTGTGATTCGCTCTGATCAAAAAGTGGCCCGAGCGCCACGCGTGAGTGGGGACACGGCTCTTGAGCCAGCGCTGGAGAGGATGCATGTGCAACAATCCTAGCTGGAGTACAGCTGATGCCGAGGCCATGAGACCGAGCATTCTTTGAAATCGTTTGACGGGGTGTGCGCGCCCATTCTGAACGATGTTGCAAGGCGTCGAATAGAGAGCGCGCGCTCTGATGAGAGGCGCGCTGTCATCTGCACTGAGTCTAGCACTATTCCCAGAAAAGAGATATTCTGGCTGGGGGATAGCACGCTCTTTGCAAAATTGATTCTCAGACCCAGGCATTCTAGATGGCTGATAATCCAAGATCTGTGCGTCATTAACTGGTCCTCTGATTGTGCTATGATTAGCCAATCGTCGATGTATTCAGTATTCGCACTCCCCGCTGTCTCAGGGGGGAAAGTGCCACGTCCATACATTTCGTGAATGTACGGGGGGCCAATGATAGGCCGAATGGTAGTACTGTGTACTGGTATGACTGTCCCTCGAAAGCGAATCTCAGAAAGGGCCTGTGATGAGGCGCTATCGGAATGTGAAAGTAAGTGTCTTTCAAATCCACTGATAGAAACCAATCCCCGGGGCGAACTTGCGCGAGGATATGTTTGGTTGTTAACATTCTGAACGAGCAAATCATTAAAGCTTTGTTCAGATGTCTGAGATCCAGGATGGGGCGAAGGCCACCGTCCTTTTTCGGGACGAGAAAATAGCGGCTGTAAAAACCCGCCTCGCTCAAAGAGGGAGGAACAGTTTCTATAGCGCCCTTCTCTATCAGTTTGAGCACCTCGGTGCGTAGAACATGTGACACATCTTTTCTCACTTTCGTCTCGACCACCGCTGAAAAGCGGGGTGGTCTGCGAGCGAACTGAAGTGAGTATCCGTGTTTTATTATGTTCAAAACCCATTTCGGCATGTCGGGGATTTTTCCCAGGCTTCTGCTCGCACAGATATGGGCTGAATGCTGGCTGGGGGCGTGTCGCAGTGACGTATGGGCCCCACCGGCAAATCGCTCTGTGCTAACACAGAGTCTACGGCTCTCAGAGGCGCAGGTGCGCGCTGAGCAGCCGTATTGAGTGCCGAGTGCAGGGGTGCGTGTGAGAGTACAGGCACGTGCGCTATCTCCGAGATGCTCACAGCATGAGTCGGAGAGATGCTTGAAACTGTATGAACAGTGTTTTGGGGTGGGGGTGCATACATCATAATAGGCACGCGCGCCACATTCATAAAGCTTTCCGCATTTAGCGGGGAGTTTCTTTGTCGCGCATTGCATCTGTGATGCTTGCGGCATGAAATAGAGAGCTGTTTGAAACTGTATGGGTAACTGTGTGTAGGGGTGCGTGCAGTACAGCAGGCACACGCGCTACACTTATAGTATTTCCCGTTTTTACTGGGGAAGTGTTTATAACTGTGGGAACAGTGCTTGTGTGTAGTGGTGCATACATGACAATAGGCACACGATCTACATTTTTGGGACATCCAGCCTGAACTGGGGAGGTATTTGGCACTGTTTGGACAGTATTGATATGTGGGAATGCGCACTTTAGTGTGGACATGTGAACCCTTAGTGACACAGGCAGAAAATGACTCTTTTCGTGATTTCTGTGTGTCGCCGTAAAAACGGCGTTTGATTGAAGGTGAGCGAGTTTTATGACTGGCCCATTGACTGCTGTATAGACATTTCCAGCCGCCTGTAAGGGGACTGGGTAATGTTTTAGATGTTTGAGAGAGAGCGGTCCGGCTTTTGCGAGACACGTACTCTCTCTTTTTCTTCCTGTTGCTAGGAAGACTTACGAGGCTTCGTGTTCAGAGTGATTCTGGGCCGAGGACCTCATTGCTCGTGCGGCTTTCTTCGGCCAGCGGAACGCGAGCGGCGTCGAGCATCCTTTTCAGGTCTGCTCTTCGGCTGGGAGACGGGCGGCTCTGCCCTGGCTCGCTGCTGCTGCTGGGCCGGTTTCTGAGACGAGCTGGAGCGCTTGGGCAGGAAGTGATGCATAACTTGCGAATTCTTCCGAGCCTCAGTGAAGCGCTCAGTGAATTCTCTCACCGCCGGTCCGAACAGGCCGCTTGGAGTGACAGGCGCGTCAAGAAATGGTGCCTTATCCGCGTCCTTCATCTCCGTTAGCGTTAGCCACAGATGGCGCTCAAGGACGGTCAAATTAGCCATGGCCCGGCCGATGGATTGGGCGGTGGCCTTTGTGGCTCGCAGGGCTACGTCCGTGAGCGCTGCGCAGGTCCTGAAAGCCTCGGGTTCAGGTCCAGACTCGTCCATGGTGCGGAGGAGTTTGGCCTGAAAAACTTGTAGGACCGCCATCGAATGCAGCGCTGACGCAGCTTGGCCGGCGGCGGCGTATGCGCGACCGGCGAGAGCTGAGGTGGTTCTGCAGGGCTTCGAGGGGTGAGAAGCTCTGGCCTTCCATCCAGCGGTGGAGGGTGGGCATAGATGGTTGGCCACGGTCTCCTCAAGGGGCGGAGTTGCCTCGTAGCCTCTTTCTCTCGCGCCGTCCACTGAGGAGAGCGAGGAAGAAAAAGAAGGTGTTACGTGGGAGTGTATTTGCTTTGTGTTGTTGGGGAAAACAGTGTATTGGTCTAGTTTTCCTTGGTGTGTTCTCTCTCTTTTCTCTCTCACTGTAATGATTCACAGGTGGAGCTGCTAACGAGTGACCTGATTGGTGACGAGAGTGTTTGGCGCTGTATTTGAGTCTCCTGAGTCATGGATCCAGGAGTCCCCGCTCTCATGGCTTCCTTGACGAAGAGTTGTGTTATTGTGATCTCTTAGTGCATGTTAAAGGCATTTGATGTGAATCACAATCTTATGTTAAGTTGTGATTTGTTATGTTAAATTTTAAGCTTAACATCCTAACCCTTATCTAACTGGAGCTACGGTAGGGAGGTGGATGCCTTTTGATTTATTCATTTTCTCTTGTTTATTATAGTTAGGGAGGGAAGCTTTTGTATTTTTGTTTCTTATCTGATTTCTAGGTTAGTATCTTTAAATTAGTTAGTTTTGTTTTATTATTTGTTTTGGCTGTTTCCCCTCCTGAAGCTTTAGGTTATTTCTTACTGACTTATGTTTAATAAATTTACTTTTGTTTTTTCACTTTAAAGTGTTTTTGGTGTTTTGGAAGCCTTGGGAGTGAGAGCGGGGAACTCCAGGGATCTTGTTGATCAGATCCCTGTTAATTGTTATGGATGGTTTTGTTCTATTTTGAATAGAGTTATGACTTAATACGTAACAAATGGGGGCTCGTCCGCCTGTTTTTTGTATTGATTTAACGAATGTTTCATGTTTTGATTTAACAAGTGGAAGTGGCCGCTTGTCAATTGTATGAGTAATGAACACGTGGTAAGATGTACTCCTATTTGTGTCTTGCTCATATAAAGTCTAAAGCAGTAACGATCATTAGTAATGGAGTTAGATGTCAGATCTTTTATATCAAAACCTACTATACAGCAGTTTGATGCATTTCGAAAGAAAGATCTATTACAGATAGCTGAAATTTTAGAGGTTTCTGTATTGAGCTCTGCACCTAAACAGGTAGTTAAAGCTGAAGTTTATGCTAAACTGGTTGAACAAGGTTTTTTTTCTGTTGATATGGAGAGCGAAATTGGGAAGAGTGATATTTTAGATACTGCTAAAACTGATTTGACATCTCAATCAGATCCTTTGCTCTTGTTGAAAGTAAAAGAAGTGGAGTTACAAATAAAACGACAGGAACATGAAAATCGTTTGGTACATTTACGTGAGCTAGAGTTGGTGTATGAGGAAAAGGAAAGGGAGCGTGCGTTTAATGCTGTTTCACCTTTTACTTGTGACTCCAGTCCCTTCATCTGTTCAGCCTGCTGCTGGTAACTTGTTTGATCCAAGTAGATACATTAAGCTCGTTCCTCCTTTTCGAGAGTCAGAGGCCGATGCATATTTTATCGCATTTGAGCGTATTGCTGCTAAACTAAACTGGCCTAACGATATGTGGGGGTTAATGTTACAATGTAGTTTAGTAGGTAAAGCTCAAGAAGTATGTTCTGCTTTGCCCATCGAGGAGTCGCTTGATTATGATTTGGTGAAAGCTGCTGTTTTGCGAGTTTACGAGCTTGTGCCTGAAGCGTACAGGCAGAAGTTTCGTAACTATAATAAATCGGCTAAACAAACGTTTGTGCAGTTTGCACGTGATAAGAGAGTTCTGTTAGAGAAGTGGTGCGCCGCTTCTAAAACTACTACGTTTGAGCAATTTCAAGATCTGATTCTGTTGGAGGATTTTAAAAATTGTTTTCCAGATAATTTAGTGGTTTATTTAAATGAACAAAAGGTTAAGTCCCTCTCAGCTGCAGCAGTGTTGGCGGATGAATATATCCTGACACATAAAACTGTTTTTTCTTCTGCTGCTAGTCCGAATCCTGGTACTTCGATGTTTCCATGTGTGCAGAAACCCTTGATGTACACTCGCTCAATGAAACCTATGGTGCGTTCTACAGCCCAGGGTAAGGAAGAGAGCAAGAGTGTTGAGAATAAAAGAGTTTGCTTTTATTGCTTGGACCCAAATCATCGTATTGTTGATTGTAAAGCCTGGAAGATTAAGAATTCTTCTTTCAAGCCTAAAAGTGTAGCTAATGTTGTTCTTGAGTCAATGTCTGGTGCTGAGAATTTTTCAGACAGTTCTGTATTTACTCCCTTTGTGTTTAAAGGTAGTGTGTCAGTTTCTCTGGATGGTACTGTGAATTCAATCACGATTTTGAGGGATACGGGGTCAGCTCAATCGTTCATATTGGAAAGTGCATTACCATTTTCAGATGTGACGTACACTGGGACTGATGTGTTGGTTCGTGGAATCGAATTGAATTGTGTTAAAGTTCCTCTTCATATTGTGTTTTTGACCTGTGATCTTGTTTCAGGTCCTGTAAAAGTGGGGGTACGCTCAAGACTGCCTGTAGAGGGCGTAAGTTTAATCTTGGGAAATGACCTGGCCGGTGCTAAAGTTTTTTCTCACCCAATTGTAGCGAAGAATCCGCTTTGTGATGGGGAGCTTGCCAGTCGATTCCCTTCAACATTTTCAGCTTGTGCTGTCACTCGTGCACAAGTACGCAAAAATGAGGATGTGATTGATCTATCTGACACTTTTATGGTTTCTCCAGATTCTCTGTCTGAGCTAAGGTTATCTGTGGATTCCAGTGGGGGTAACACAGATGAGCAACCTGATCAAGAAGCTTCCCTGACGATGGGGAGAGAACAACTTGGTAAAGCCCAGAAGTCTGACCCTTCTCTAACGCACTGTGTTGAGGCCGTGGAGGATAAAGTGAAAGGAGGTAATGTTGATGGTGTACAGTATTTCTGGGACCGAGGCGTCTTAATGCGTGAGTGGCTGTCTTGCAATGCAAAAGAGGCTGGGTTAAGTCCAGACTATCAGATTGTATTACCCTCTGGTTATCGAAAGGCTGTGCTTAAACTTGCTCATGACCACCCACTGTCTGGTCATTTAGGCAGTACTAAAACATTTATGCGAGTGGCGAAATATTTTTATTGGCCTGGTTTAAGATCTGCTGTGTCAAAGCATTGTCGTTCATGTCACGTGTGTCAACTCGCTGGTAAACCTAATCAAATAATTCGTCCGGCTCCTTTGCAGCCGATTCCAATGATGGGAGAACCATTTGAGCGACTCATTCTAGACTGTGTCGGCCCCCTACCGAAATCGAAGCGGGTTATCAGTATATTTTGACACTGATGTGTGCGACGACTTCGTTTTCCAGAGGCAATACCATTGCGTAATATCAAAGCGAAAACCATTGTAAAAGAGCTGATTAAATTTTGTTCAACGTTTGGGTTACCTCGTGTGATCCAGACTGATCAGGGAACAAATTTTAAATCTAAAGTGTTTGAGCAAGTGTTAAAGGGAATTTCCGTTAATCACGTAGTGTCGAGTGTGTATCATCCGCAGTCGCAGGGAGCTCTAGAGAGATTTCACCAGACGCTCAAATCAATGATGCGGGCGCACTGTGTAGAAGCCGGTAAGGACTGGGCTGATGATCTCCCTTTGCTTTTATTTGCGATAAGGAAACCGTTCAAGAATCATTGGGGTTTAGTCCTGCGGAGCTCATTTTTGGACATACGGTTCGGGGCCCTTTAAAGCTATTACGCGAGCAACTTGTTATTGATAAAACACCGCTTGTTCTTGTATCCGAGTATGTTAGTTCTATTCGTGAACGTGTTCGCAGGGCTTGTGAGATGGCAAAGAAAAATTTGGATGAAACACAGACTGAGATGAAGGAGCGTTACGACCGTAAAAGTGTCGCTCGTACTTTTCAGCCTGGTGAATCTGTTTTGTTGTTAATGTCAGTGCCAGGGTCTGCTCTGCAACCAAGATTTTCAGGTCCCTATAAGGTGATTAAAAAGTTGAGTGATACGAATTATCTGATTTGCACACCTGAACGTCGGAGGAAGTCGCGGATGGTTCATGTTAACATGTTAAAGTCTTATGTGACAGACGAATCTACCCTTGTTGTCAAGTCGAGTGCCGTCGTATCGTCGGTAGTAAATGAGGTTGAACAGGATTTTTCTGTACCTTGTGGTCGTTTGGCGAATTCCGTAATTTTAAGTGAGTTGGAGTCTCACTTAAATTATCTCGCTCCGGATCAAAGGAAAGATATCGTCGAGTTAATTGAAAGTCATTATTCACTCTTTTGTGACATTCCTTCGCAGACTACAGTAATTCAGCATGATATCGATGTGGGAAATGCGCAGCCCATAAAACAGCATCCTTTCCGGCTTAATCCGAAAAAGCGTGAGTTAATGAAAGCTGAGGTCGAGTATTTGCATCAGAATAACTTTGCGAGTCCCAGTCTGAGTGCGTGGAGTTCGCCTTGTTTGTTAGTTCCCAAGGCTGATTCGTCGGTTCGGTTCTGCACTGACTATCGAAAAGTCAATGCAGTAACTAAACCTGACGCTTTCCCACTTCCACGTATGGAAGACTGTATTGATCGTGTTGGTCCCGCAAAGTTTGTTACGAAATTAGATCTTCTTAAGGGATATTGGCAGGTTCCTCTTACCCCTCGGGCCTCAGAGATTTCAGCGTTTGTGACCCCTGACGATTTTATGCAGTACTCTGTTATGGCATTTGGAATGCGAAACGCACCGTCCACATTTCAGCGCTTAATGCGTATTGTACTAAGTGGAGTACAGAAGTGTGATGCCTATCTAGACGATATTATAATATATTCTTCTAGTTGGGAAGACCATTTGAGTTCTTTGCGTGAAGTGTTTTCACGTTTTTGTGATGCATCTCTGACGGTAAACCTAGCCAAATGTGAGTTCGCCAAGGCAACAGTGGTTTACTTGGGGAAAAGAGTGGGTCAGGGTCAAGTATGCCCGGTTGATGCGAAGATTGCATCAGTTGTGAAGTTTCCAGTACCAGTGAATAAGAGAGAACTACGTCGATTTTTGGGAATGGCAGGATACTACAGAGGGTTCTGTCGTAACTTTGCCAGTGTTGTATCACCATTAACCGATCTCCTCAGCACTGCTAGAGTATTTGTGTGGTCTCCTGCTTGTGAGCAAGCTTTTTGTGCAGCTAAAGATTTGCTATGTAATGCTCCTGTTTTGGCAGCGCCAGAGTTTACGCGCTCTTTCAAGCTGGAAGTGGATGCGTCTGCTACTGGGGCTGGTGCAGTTTTACTCCAAGAGAGCGAGTTGGATGTTGATCACCCAGTTTGTTACTTCTCGAAAAAGTTCACGTTATGTCAACGCAGGTATAGTACCATCGAAAAAGAGGCCCTTGCGTTGCTATTAGCGTTGCAACATTTCGAGGTGTATTTAGGTGGAAGTTCATTTCCAATTGTGGTGTATACCGACCACAACCCACTCGTTTTTTTGGCTCGTATGTCCAATTCGAATCAACGCTTAATGCGTTGGGCATTGATAATTCAGGAGTTTAATTTGGATATTCGACATCAAAAGGGTTCGCAGAATACTGTTGCGGACGCGTTGTCCCGAGTCTATGGTGCTGAAGAGTAAGATAATTGCTGTTGTGCAGTGTAGTAGATACAAACTTCCTGTTAGCATCTTTTTGGTGGGGAGGTGTTACGTGGGAGTGTATTTGCTTTGTGTTGTTGGGGAAAACAGTGTATTGGTCTAGTTTTCCTTGGTGTGTTCTCTCTCTTTTCTCTCTCACTGTAATGATTCACAGGTGGAGCTGCTAACGAGTGACCTGATTGGTGACGAGAGTGTTTGGCGCTGTATTTGAGTCTCCTGAGTCATGGATCCAGGAGTCCCTGCTCTCATGGCTTCCTTGATGAAGAGTTGTGTTATTGTGATCTCTTAGTGCATGTTAAAGGCATTTGATGTGAATCACAATCTTATGTTAAGTTGTGATTTGTTATGTTAAATTTTAAGCTTAACATCCTAACCCTTATCTAACTGGAGCTACGGTAGGGAGGTGGATGCCTTTTTGATTTATTCATTTTCTCTTGTTTATTATAGTTAGGGAGGGAAGCTTTTGTATTTTTGTTTCTTATCTGATTTCTAGGTTAGTATCTTTAAATTAGTTAGTTTTGTTTTATTATTTGTTTTGGCTGTTTCCCTCCTGAAGCTTTAGGTTATTTCTTACTGACTTATGTTTAATAAATTTACTTTTGTTTTTTCACTTTAAAGTGTTTTTGGTGTTTTGGAAGCCTTGGGAGTGAGAGCGGGGAACTCCAGGGATCTTGTTGATCAGATCCCTGTTAATTGTTATGGATGGTTTTGTTCTATTTTGAATAGAGTTATGACTTAATACGTAACAAAGGCTATAGGCGAGCAGAGTGCGGGGCTTTCCACGACTTTGTGAGCTCGTCGTGGACCTCAGGGAAGAAAGGAGAGGGTCTCTGTCATGGGGCCTGCCGGCGCCCCTGCAGGAACCACTCGTCCAGCCGGCTGCGGGCGGGTTCTTCCAGGGAAGACCAGTCGAGCCCAAGGTCTTCCACGGCTTTTGACAGGATACGGACGATTTCCAAGTCCATGCTGGCCAGTCGTCGGATGCAGCGTCAAGAGAGAGGCTGTCATCCTTTCCATCGTCGTCCCCTGATGTGCCGAACGAGACGAGACCCACCGCTTTGTTGGAGGGGTGCAGGTCCGCTCTCGTGAAATGGACTGGCAGCGGGGAGATTTCTGGTACCGGTGATGCACGCGGGGACTGGGCCGGCGTGACGTCACCGAAGTCGCCGTGCTCTGGCAGCCTCTGTGAGCGGCGCTTTTTCTTGCGCGGCTCGAACGGAGGTGGCTGCACGGTGGAAGCCGGCTCGTTTGCGGTGAAAACGGCAAAGCGAGCGTGCAGCTCGGCGAGGCCCAAGGAGTCGCATTCGGGGCATCCGCCCTGAATGAGTGCAGCTTCTGCGTGGTCCAGACCCAGGCAGCGAGTGCAGATGATGTGCCGATCTCCGTCGTGAAGAGGGCCTCTGCACGAGGCGCAGGCTGAAGGCATTTGAAACAACGCCTTGGAAAATTACTCTTTTACTTTTAAAAGCATCGCGGGGCGAGCGCTTGCAGTAAAGGATATGCGATGCGCGCCGGATGGTGTAGCAGAAGGCTTCGAAGGCGGCTGAAGGCGCCGGCGTCCTCTTAGCAGTCCCGCTGTAAGCTTGTCAACGGCGGCGAAAGACTCCAACACGTCGTTGATGTTGGCACGAGAAAACGTGCACGCGAGCAATCAAATTTGAGTTGTGTCAGTTACCTCCACGGTTTGGACTCAGCGTGCAGTTGCATCAAAAGCGGATCCTCAGAGTGACTCTCTGTCACTTCGGCCGGTGCACACGTCTCCGTTCCTTCTTCTCCGTTCCTTGGTGATGAACCGGACACGTCCACGGCGCGTAAAGGTAATTCAAACCTATTCTTTTCCGGGCCCATTATCCTTTATAATAACAGCAGTTCAGGCATTGAGTTGAAATATCTCTCAGGGCATTGTCAGTTTCGCTGAGGTGCCTACCGACAACTGCAGTCCTAGCTGCCTTCTTATGAACACCTCAGCGGAACAGTGCGAAGAGCGGGCTTGTAGCATCCCATCCCATCGCCCCTGGAGACTGAAGTGTCATGCAATAAATCACACACCATACATCACCGGTCTTTCAAATGTCACCTTGCTCTTACAGTGGACGAACGCCTTAACCAATAGAATTAACAGACCCATGTATAATTAGGTATTGATTTCAGAACTGAAATTACGACTGAATATATTCACTGGGTATGATTTTATATATATATATATATATATATATATATATATATATATATATATATATATATATATATATATATATATATATATATATATGTGTGTGTGTGTATAACAATTTTTAGTTTTACTCCGAATTTATTTTTGAGGACGACGAACCTCAAAAATAAATTCGAGTAAAAAAATTGTCCGAATTTACATAGGGAATTTATATATGTGAGAATATTTCCGCTAAAATTAACGAACAGGGCACTACTTATTTAAAATTGTTTAAAAAACAATCAATAAAATAAAAAAAATAAAAAAACGACAAATGTCACTCAGTATGGAACGGTTCGTAAAACATCTCTCATCTACGTTGCTTGCCATCGTGTTCACATCACAACAGGTGCTACAACATAATTTGTGTACGTCTAATCTTAATCCTACGATTTAGCATTAGTAGTTTAAAAGAGACAAAGTGTAAGGTTTGAATTCCACTCACCTCTTCAAAGACTGTGTTTTGTAATTGTCGAAGTCTCTGGACGCTTGTAATGCCAGTGTTTGATGACTCATATAGCTACACTGTAGCACTAATTGTAAATGTTTACGAGAAAAATAAAGACATTTTCAGTTGACCCAGTTATCTGTTCTCGGTCCCGTTGGCATGTGACAGCCACACTGTCACAGAAGCAGAGTTTCTTGAAGATCCATTAGGTCAAATGCTCGGTCCAAAAGCCAGTGTCATCTTACTTTTTATAAAAAGTTCAAATGTTTAACTGGTTTGTTCAGAAGTGCACCGGTCTCGCGCTCTCCTCGTGGCGTAACAGGCGTTTTCCGCCGCGCGCACAAGGATGTGTTGCATTTAAAATCCCTGTCGAATGTTCCCGGTCAAATTTACAAGCATCCTAAAAACGTATATCTCTTTCCTCCGTCAACTCAACAAAAACAAAAAAATTCAGTCGCTGTCTATAAATCTGCACATTTCTTGCGCTTCATAGGTTGGCACATGCCCTGCAGCCATTGAACGACTGAAGTGGTAAAACCGATTTTGTCCAGAATGTTTTTTCCCTCCTTCAGAGATCTGGCAGGTGTGTCAGTGAGAGTGGTGTAGGGTGGAGTTAAAAATAGACCAATGCTTGAATAATGTATCCATATTAGCAGACAGAGACAAGCGTTTCAAGGATGCCCTCAGTTGCAAAGATCTTGCATTCTGTGTGAGACCGAAGCAACATGTTCTCTTTGTTTAACCTATACCTGTTTTGCATAGGCCTATAAGACATAATAGAGAGGTAGGCAACTCTCTGCTGAGGATTACATCAGAGTACGGAGTAAAACTTTGTTCAATCATTGCTAATATTCTTCAGTCCTGGAAGAATCCTCATTTCAACTCGTTGAAATGAAAAGTATAGTTCTGAATGCCATATAAAGCAGTTGGTATGAGTGGAAATGAGCTACCAACTGCCTGCAATTAATTTTAATAAGTAGCTATGGTTGAAAAATGTCTGCTATGGCAGTTCACTGGCACAGTTGTCAAAACGACTGTGCACTTCATTAAGGTACACTGCTAACTCCCTA
Organism: Xyrauchen texanus; assembly: GCF_025860055.1. NCBI lineage: Eukaryota > Metazoa > Chordata > Actinopteri > Cypriniformes > Catostomidae > Xyrauchen > Xyrauchen texanus. Next base: position 21,335,340 of record NC_068309.1, on the reverse strand, counting down.
TAGTATATTTTACCTATTGCAAGGTGCAGATTATCTACTGGGCACCTGTCAGATACACAGTCAACCACAGATGGTTTCATTCAGCATGTCATCTCCTCTTTTGTTGTACTTTCACAACTGATTTCAGAATTAGAGATTTATTATCATAGTTAAAATTCTAAGTGGAATTGTCTTTCATTTGAAAGTAGCAGTATTACATCATTATCCCTCTTTTTCTCAAAAGGCTTTGACTGCTTTTCCCAAAGATCTATTTTTCATGCATTTGCAATTATGTTGTATTCTTACTTATTAAAAACAGGATCACTGACACAATCTCAAAGGGTACAATTTTACAGTCTAATAGTTTGTGATTAAAAAAATAAAGCAGAATACTAAATGAGCATCAAGTTTAGTTGTTGTTTCATTTGCAGTTTATATAAAAATATATTGAATCCTCTGAGAACCTATAAAGAAAACAACACATAAATGTGTTTTTTAAATTTGTAACAATTATGTTAGCAACTGAAGCAGTGTTTGCGTAAAGACAGCAGTTTGACAGCAGCTCCAAAAATTACCTTGAGATGGCATAGAAGCATTTGCTGGTACTACAGAGAAAAATGGCAACATCCTGCAGTCTTTAGATGACTATTGTCTGCAGAACCAGGTAAGAGCATTCCCAAATATGTATTTCACTTAACAATGTCAAATTTTAGGAACAATGGACTTTTCTTGATAGGACAAAAACCTATTTAGTCAATTTTAAAGTTGACATGACATGCCATTCGTAATTAAAAAGAAAATGTATTTAAAAAAAATAAATAAGGCACATTTTGATTTCATGTAGACTTAAAATGAGACAAGAAATGCTGAAAGATAAAAGAGACTCCTCAAGTGAAGGGATTGGAACCTAAAGTTCTAATATTAGCAGAGCCACATGCTATTGGATTAATTTCACCAAATTTATAATTCATAACAAAGGTCAGACTTCCATCAAGCAAAAATTTCAACAAAGAAATCTATACTGCATATTTCATGAGGTAAATTTAAGATGAATGGAGCTCTCTGAAAAACATCACGGTTACGTTGATATACTTGCCATTCTATTCCAGTGTCATCACATGGACAGTAAAAACTATAATTCTATTCAGTAAGGGAGAATGCAGGTTTCATTCAAATGATTCATAGCCTTTGGAATGGAAAGGGGGTTGTTTTTCATGCCCAAAAGGGTTTCTAGCGGGGGATCACCAAACTAGATCACGCAACCTTAGGCAGTCAAGGGCCCCTTGGTAGTCAAGTGCCCCGAGATAAAATGTTCAGATTGACGGTCTCAGAAGCAGAGGCAACTGAGACTTGTTCTCTGCCATCCGGATTGAGGTGAATAACCACACCACCACGAGGACCTACTAAGTAGTGGGAATTGGGCATTCCAAATTGGGGAAAAAGGGGATAAAATAAAGAAAAATTAAAAAAAATAAAAAATCTTCCAAGCTTAGAATCTATACTCTCGAATTGCATGCGCAGAGAACTAGATGGCGCTAATAAGTGTAATCATGCTTGAAATCATGATTAATCATGACATGTTAAGGAGACTGCTGATGTCAAGATTTATTTTACAATGAAAAATTGGTTACATTTTGGTTTGTTCTCATCCAAAACCAATTGAATCACATTAGAAAACTTGGATTAAACCACTGGAGTCTTATGGATTACTTTTATGCTGCCTTGATGTGCTTTTTGGAGCTTCAAAGTTTTGGTCACCATTCACTTGCCTACCGTAGTACATACACAATAGACCTACAGAGCTGAGATATTCTTCTAAAAATCTTCTTTATGTTCTTCAGAAGAAAGAACGTCAGACATATCTGGGATGGCATGAGAGTAAGTAAATGATGAGAGAATTTACATTTTGGGGTGAACTATCCTTTTAAGTGCTGCCAACATGCCAAATGATTCCTCTAAAATACATGCCTTTTTGAGCCAACTCAAATTAGTATTCCACTAAGTGCTTATTTGTAGCACAATTTGAGTTGATTCTCAAGTGTTTACTTTGAGGTCAGAAGAGACCAAGCAACAGACAATATCTTCAGTAGGCTGAATGAATAAAGTGAATTTAAATAACAAATGTACTGTATAATTTGTTTTTCTGCATACCTGTTCACCTGACACTATGATAACATTTAATTATTTGTCATTTAGCAGATCTTAAGCAATGTAAAGTACACTTAAAGCAGTCTTTCTGGAGCATTCTGGTATAGTTCATGAATTGCCCTTTCCAGGTTTGAACCTACCACAAACTTTGGGCCATTATCCAAGGTCTTTAACCCCTATACTATACCCAATAAACACATTATATGTTCAATGCTTGCAAAAGGCACCAGAAAAGGCTAAATTACCAACAGTATATACTGTAAATGGAACACTTCAAATGGAGCAGATATGAGGGCTTAAAACAGTGACAGAAGACATACATGCATTGACAGCAAGGATGCAGACATGTTTTATCCCTACTCAGCACAGTTTTGATCAAACAGGGTTAGCGTACATCCCCCTGATGGGAAAGTGAATGAGCATGCTGTCGATGTGGAATTTCATACACTGATGAACTGAGCTTTTATTTAAATGCAAATTACAGTCTGGATGAGCCTTTTTTGCCAAGCCTGTCAAAAAAGATACAAATAGCACTACAAGTAACTAACACCATTTGTAAGTATATAATCCTGATTTCATTGCATTCTTACGTGCTTGAACTTGATGCAATTCTGTTTTGTTTGTTTTGTAGAAACATGATAAGGGTCCAAATGTTCACTTTGGGGGCAGTAAGAGGAAGTTGGTTTAGAAATTGGGTAGAATATACAGAAAGTCATTGCACATTTGAGCCCTTTAACCCACTTGACAACTTTTCTGCACTTGCAAACCAAGTGTGAAAGCTTCTCTCTCCTTGTTAACACTCTACCCACGATCACCACCAACATCCATCTGTTTATTTACTTTTACTGCCATCATAGAAATGAATCCGCCTGGATTCTGCATAGAAGAAAATCTGCTGCGCCTTTGCCCTTGAGCCAGGAAATTCAATTGGCCTGCTTCAACACATATACATGTTGCATAAATGAATTATGTATCAAATTATTAAAGAAGTGTGGTAGGAGTTAGGCTAAAAAAAACATAATAAATTAATATCTAAATATACACTCATTAGGAAAATAAATCATTCTAAGATGAAAGTTTTCTGTGCTGGACATTTATCCTTATGCAGGCAGCTTTCTATGGAAAGGCAGATTAAACAAAACCCCTTAAAGATCTGTTTATGTCATAGCTCTCCAAAATGCATCTATTTGTTGTCTATATCTTTCAGCTAATCCGTTAAAAAACTGGCACTGATTCCCCAAGCTGCCAGTGTTAAAGATCAATGCAGATCTACTATGCCATGTTAAGGTCTGCTTCATTAAATCCAAAATAGTCCCCATTGGGATTGAAAGAATGGATGAGCCACAACGTATTCATATAAAAGCATTCGGGCCATAATGTTGTGAACAACAAGTGACACAGTATTCCAGACACCATTTGAGAATCAGTATTGAGATGCTGCACGACCCAGAAAAGTGGGTCACTCTCTAGGCCCGCAGAATGTAAATGTGATGTATTTGGAGGACTAAAGAGAAAGTGATATGCATTGAGAGGGAAGACAAGGTGAAGTGAGGTGAAAATGTAAAAAAAAAATTAAGAGAAGTAAATGGTTATGCTCCAAAGTATTACAACAACAACAACAACAACAACAAAGATCATCAGCAGCTTTATAATCAACATTATCATTGGTTGTTGCCGTGGAAAGCGGTGGCGCATGGATACAAAAATGGAGGGGGAGTGGATACAGAGACACCTAGGAGGGAGAGGTGCGTTGACGTTGATGTGCGCACATGTTAAGTCTCCTGTGTGTTGCGGTTGTACAGAGACAGTTCCACCTCTAAAAAAGTAATTGTGCCCAAGTCAAACAATTGACCAAAACAGCATAGCTTCAACATTGAACGGTAGGTGAGAGTTCTTAACCTTAAAAGTCTCTGTGCTTACCGAAATTCAAAACACTGCCCCCAGCAGGTATCTACATTTTAGTAGTTCTTATCCCATGCCCTCAACCATAAACCCAACCATCAGTGCAGTAAAAATGCATTTTAGAGAGAAAAATCAACCTATGAATCGTGCTCACAATTGTGACCTTGATTACTTCCTGGTTTCCACTGGATCAGAACCCATGTCTCGGAGATTGATTGTGCGATCAGTAGTGTCTCAGCGAAAGAGAAACACATTCAAATTGATGAAAAAGTGTCTGATGGGGATGGTGCTTTTCAGTATTATGGCAGAATGGGGTTGATTTCAGGGTACATGAATATTCAATCTGTTTTGGTCTTCAAGCTGAAATGTTTTCAAGCAGTTTTCTCGAACATTCCTCTATTTTTTCCATTGTCTGACAAATTGTTATTCATGCCTCAAACTCATGGGAAGCTGATGGGGATACGCAAACAAACATAGCAATAGAGCGCAACAGTGCCCTTTGTTGGCCATGGTTATCTGATTGGTGAAGTTTTCTTTGCTGGATCATGGGTAATGAATTCCACTATCAAACATAATGTTTAACAATGAACTTGGAATAATGCAGATGGATGCTTACATTCAAGCATATACCAGCCATTAATAACCTTGGAGCTCATGGTAGGTCTGTCTTTAAAGGTTTATAAGTTAGCGTTGAAAACACTATGTAACACAATTTTTGTTCCTGGGTAGTAAGTGTTATTTCCTAATTGCTTATGGCTCAAAAGTATAGAAAATGTCAGTAAGGGAGGTTTGAGACCAAGGCGGAGCTGGAGGGATGGAGAGCGAGTGCGACACTGCAGGCTCAGAGGACCAAGCTGCAGCCAGAGGTTCAGAGGGTTGAGGTGGTCCTGGAGACCAAAGAGTCCAGAGCATATCAGGCAGACGACCAGGAGACCAAGGAGACTAGAGCAGATCAGGCAGATGGCCAGGAGACCAAGGAAACCAGAACAGATCAGGCGGGCGGCCAGGAGACCAAGGAGACCAGAGCAGATCAGGCGGATGGCCAGGAGACTATGGAGGCCACCTCAAGTTAGGGACTGGGTCAGGAGTCCTGGTAGGCAGCCACAGGGATGAGACAGGGTCAGAAGGTCTGGGAGGTGGCCGCAGGGCCGAGACAGAGTCAGGAGGCCTGTGAGGTGGCCACAGGGCCGAGACAGGGCCAGGAGGCCATGGAGGTGGCCACAGGGCACAGACTGGGTCAGGTGGTGGAGCCGCTGAAGGAGGAGTCTCTGGAGGAGCAGGTGAAACCGCTGGAGGAAGAGACTCTGGAGGAGTGGGAGGAGCCTCTGAAGGAGGAGTCTCTGGGGGAGTTGGGGGAACGGGCGGAGCCGCTGGAGGAGTCGTCTTTAGGACGGCAGACAGAACCGCTGACGGAGGAGTCTCGGGGGGACCTCTGTGGTCGTGAACACTGACAGAGAATCTGTAATGAAGTATATGGTCGTGAGTACAGGCTGAGACTGGGGAACGACCTCTGTGGTCGTGAGCACAGGCAGAGACTGGGGAGCAATCTCCGTGGTCGTGAGCATGGGCAGAGACTGGGAACGACCTCCATGGTCGTGAGCATGGGCAGAGACTGAGGAACAACCTCTGTGGTCGTAAACAGGGGAAGAGACTTGGGTTGGCTGTGGCAGGCATGGGTGTTGGATCGTTGGCCGTGGCAGGCTTGGGTGTTTGATCGTTGACCGTGGCAGGCATGGGTGTTGGATCGTTGGCCGTGGCAGGAGTGGCCATTGGCTCTTTGGCCGCGGCAGGAGTGGGCATTGGCTCTTTGGCCGCGGCAGGTGTGGGTGTTGGTTTGTTGGGCGTGGCAGGCGTGGGCGTTGGCTCGTTAGCCGAGGCAGTCATAGACGTTGGCTCATTGGCTGTGGCAGGCATGGGCGTTGGCCGTGGCAGGCGTGGACGTTGGCCGTGGCAGGCATGGACATTGGCTCATTGGCCGTGGTGGGTGCGAGCGTTGGCTCGTTGGCCGAGGCAGGCGTGGGCATTGGCTCGTCTGCCTGTGCTCACGACCACAGAGGTCATTCCCCAGTCTCAGCCTGTGCTCACAACCACGGAGGTCATTCCCCAGTCTCAGCCTGTACTCACGACCATGTACGTCATTACAAATCCTCTGTCAGTGTTCACGACCATGGAGGTTGTTCCCAAGGTGTGGGCGTTGGCTTGTTGGCCGTGGCAGGCGTGGGCGTTGGTTCGGTGGCTGTGGCAGGCCTGGGCGTTGGCTCGTTGGCCGTGGCTGGCATGGCCGTTGGCTCGTTGGCCGTGGCAGGGTGGGCATTGGCTCGTTGGCCGTGGGCGTTGGCTCGTTGGCCGTGGCAGGTGTGGGCACTGGCCGTGGCAGGCGTGGGCTTTGGCTCGTTGGCTGTGGCAGGGTGGGCGCTGACAATTTGTGAGGTAGGGTCTTCATAGCCCTACGCACCAACATCAGTGGCAGAGAATTCAACTTGGAGACAGGGGCCGTGGAAGGCTTGGAGCAAGCAGCCGTGGAAGGCTTGTACAAGGGAGCAGAATATGCAGGGTTCCCACTAAAATCCACTGTGTAAAGGGATCTGCAAAGTTCCAGAGCCTTTTCCACATATTCGCAGTGCGTTTAGTGAGGATCAGCCGGAGGCATCAGTTCCTTCATTGCACTGTTCAGACAGGTCCGGAAGAAAAACACCAGAGAGCGGTCTGGATAGAGCACTAGATTTGGTAGCTCTAAAAACTCACAGACGTGACCTTCAACTGGACGGTCCCCTTGCTTCAGAACCAAAATTGTGACAGATGCTAGATCCATTTTTGGTCAGTCATTCTGTGATGAGGTAGGCGATGAATGAGGATCTAAATGCAGCTTTTAATTAAACAAAAGATAAACAAAGATCACACATCTTAGCAGATGCTTCCACAGAGTACTTTTTTGCTCTTGTCTTGATAAATTGGCCGCAGACATAGCAACATGGGTCTCCCGGATACTTGCAGCCCCTTGATGCCATCTCAGAAAAATGCAGATATGTATCCACTTAGGCAGCTGGCACTAAAATGATCTGGTGGGCTTAAGGCCCCTGTATTTATATTACTGGAAAGTTCTAGAAGTTATTTGTGAGGAATGAGGATCTAAATGCAGCTTTTAATGAAATAAAAGATAAACAAAGAACTCAGAATAAAACTGAACAAAACACAGGGAACCAGGCACAGAACATGACAACATATGTGAAGACTGACAAAGAAACCAGGGGAAACAAGGGCTTAAATACAAAAGGTAAAATAAGGAACATCTGGGGAAACAATCAGGGTGAACCAATCATGAAATAAAACTACAAAGGACTACATACTAACACAGGAAACAGGAATGGGAACAAAACAAGAATTTCAAAATAAAAGTCTAAGCACAAAAACCAGGGAATACGTGACATTTCTCCAAGTTTACTCAGCACTGAATCTATCTGGAATGTTCTGGAAAATAGGTACATTTCAAAATGTCACTGTTCTGGTCACAAAAGCAAAGTTTGTGGAGAATAATAGAAATTTTCTATACCTTTGAGACATAAGCAATTAGGAAATAACACTAACTACCCTGAACAAAAATAAATACATTTGTTACACGGTGAAATCAATTTGTCTCTGTAAGAAATGAACGGGATTTTTACTTAACCAGACTGTTGCAGTCTATAGTCAAGAAACAGAACCAATGTGTTAATACTTTTCAGCTAAACCAACGAATGGCTTACTTCTCATTAACTCAGGTTATTCAGCTGGGACATAAGAAAGCATATTAGCATCGAAAAAAATGTCACACTTCAGATTAAAAAATTTACTATTATTGATAAAACACTATTAAGAGTACAGTATCAGATATTTGTCAGTACTCTCATGCACAAGGCCTGTTTCAGAACTTATGTCATATATGATTCCACTTCACTACCTATTTCATTTGAAGCTCATACATCCCTGAGGAAAAAAAACTCCCACAGAGAACTTTAATTGGAAAACAGAATGAATTATCCACTGCACATTTATACACTTTCTGATACCCAAAACATTTTCCATTGCTCACATGGAAAAACATAACAAAATCACACATTCTCACTAAAACATTTGATTGCATACACAATTAATAATTATTGACAGTTCATAAGTTTTAACACATAGTGTTTAAAATGCCACAGTGTTACTGTCAACAGAGTAAAATTAATAATTGAAAAGCGAGATCAAAACAAATACATATGAATTCATATTTCTTTAATATAGGGTTTATTAACTTTTCTTTGGATAAAAGAGATCTCTCTTAATCAAAAGTAAATGAACACACTGTGACCACAAAATAAAAAGAAGAAAGTACATTCAATAATGAAAAAGCATTTAGTGGGCAAACTGTCAACTTGGTTTAGCGCATAAACCATGAATGAATACACTCAGGAACAGGTTTTTTGTAAAATTAGTTTTGAATTGTAAAATTAGTTTAAGAATCCTTTGTTAAGCCATCGATTGTAGTAGAGGGAAGTAAAATAAAAGAAAGTACAATGACTCACTGCTCAAAGAAATCAAAGCAACATGCTTTTGAATATAAAACAGCACAAGCTAGCTTGTTCCACAAGCTTTCTGAATAAATAACGGCCCTCTCTCACTATTTGCTCATTTTGAGGTGACAGTTAAAGACAAACGCTGATGACAAAATGGCTTTGCTTGTCAGGCAAACATCTTTAAATCCCTTCCGAGCTGTCTTGTCACGCCTTTGCCTGTAGAAATGAGGAGGATATAGCAAATTAGTGCATTGAACACCAGGCATATAGACCAACATGGTCTTTTAATTGTAAGAAACCATCTTGGGATTGACCAGATCTGACTATTGGTAAACATCTCCATTAATATTTTATTGTTATGCTGTTGTATATTTGTATTTGTTTTATATTGATTTTAAATTAATATTTTTACATGAATATATTTATATTCATGCATTTAGTATATTTTTTATATTATATTATATTGAATTATATTCATGTTACTTTAAAAAATTTATTAATTACTAACTAGTAATTACATATTCTACAGTGTAATTAGATTACTGTACTAATTACTCTGTCTGAAAAGTAATTGCATTAATAATTACTTTCTAAAACCCTTATCAACCTCGACCAAATGAAAAATACAAGGATAGACATTAAATTGTTCTTTTAATTCTTTCAAATAAATCATATAAAATCAAATAAATTATTCATGAACTGGCCAAAGAATTTTAGGGGGCTGCATTAAATTAGAAAACAAACATTTTAACGTTAGAAGTTACATTTTGCTTTAAATTTCCCATTGTTTTATGTAGAATTGCTCTATAGTCTATACAGCATTTAACAAAATTACATCAAAAGTAACTGTAATTAAATTACTGAATAATTAAGAGTAATCCTTTACTTTTTTCAATGAAAAAGTCATTTAATTACAGTAATTAATTACTTAATAATGCATCACACCCAACACTAATTATATTATATTATATAAATCTAAGCGCTATAGAAAAAATATAATTTTGTACTTTTTATTATTATTTATTAAAGTTTATTATTATTTACTTCTTTATTTATAAAAATTTGTATATATTTAACATTTTAAATCCCCCAAAAATCAGCTCTCTGATAAATCAATGTTGACGACCCAGTGGGAGAGCTCACTGATTATGTGCAGTGGCTAGGAGTCAAAAATATGACAGTCAGCGAGGCAGTGTTACCATTCTTTGCTTCCCTGCATCCTGTCTACCAGCTCATTCTTCCAAAGGAGATGCCCCATCGGAGCAGTCTTCTTTTAGATTGAGATAGAGAATGAAGGAAGAGCAGGAAAAGTAGACAGAACAGTGTTAACAGAAAGCCTGAGAAATGTCGCAAAAAGAACGAGATACTGAAATAGAAGAATCTTTAGATAGAATAGAAGACAATTAGATAAAGGATAAAGGATGTCTCATTTCAATCATGAAAAAAATGGGGAACAGCAACAAATATCTGAATGATATCTTTGTGCCTCTCTCTCTGTCCTTGGCAATCTTTATTTGTGTTTGATTTATGGCAGAGCAAATGATGAGCATATGCTCCACACATCTTGTCAGAGTAGAGGCAGATAAGATACATTTCTTGGTCGATTGTAAATCAAAAAATAAATTTCCTGCCATGGCAGAATGACAAATAATGCAGATTACATTCCAGAGGGAAAATTATGAATTTCGGATATCTTGTTTGTGTTGTTACTAGAAACGAATCGGTTACTAATGTAACCTCGGTTCTCTCTAGATGAGGGAACGAGTATTGCGTAAGCTAGCTTACGCTACGGGAAAGACTCATCTTTTCTGAGATATTGAAGCCAAAAAATTATCCTTAATTTTGTATCCATTATCAACGCAGTGCGGCAGCTGCAGACCTTGAGCGGGCTAGCTAGCGAGCTCATTGGTTGCTCTGCGGCAACTGCTGCAGCCTATAGATGAGCTTGGGCGAACTCGCATCCAATGAGAGGCGTCCGCGCGCTCACTGCATCAAAGCCCGCCAAAAAGGGTGTGAATAGAGTGCATATAAGCGTAGTTCGTAGGTTGGAACCCTGGTTTTCATTGAATGAAGCGAAAAATCGCTCGTGGCGCGAGCACGGCCGGTTACGCAATACTCATTCCCTCATCTAGAGAGAACCGAGGTTACGTTAGTAACCGATTCTTTCTCTTACGAGAGGTTCTCTCGTATTGCGTAAGCTAGCTTACGCTACGAGAACCCTTTGTCAACGCCGTGCGCGGCAAGTATCCACTGCATGAGCCCCAGGGAATTAAGGGGGACCCGGGGCAGCCCTTGTGAGTGGGGAATTAATATTTGGCCGGCAAGAGTGCGGGCCAGTGTGTGTGTAGTACATAAGCACATAGACAGAGCGGCGGTGCCGGTCTGTGTGGACTGTGTCCCATTAATGCAGCTCACCAGGGGAGCTGTAGCGTATTAAACCGCTAGCAGTTTAGCCTGCAGAGCGGGTACTTCCAGATTGTAAAATCTGACAAAGGTGGAGGGGGAAGCCCAGCCCGCTGCCACACATATGTCGTGAATGGAAATCCCGCTGGACCATGCCCACGAGGAGGCCATGCCTCTAGTGGAGTGAGCCTTAATGCCTAGCGGGCATGGTAGGTCTTTTGACGCCGACGCTGCAGCAATAGCGCCCACTATCCATCTGGACAGTGTCTGTTTCGAGGCGGCGAGACCTTTGGTGCGCCCTCGAACGAAACGAAAGCTGCTCGGAGCTTCTGAAAGATGCGGAGCGCGCAGTACACAATCTCAGTGCTCTGACTGGGCAAAGGAGATTGGAGTCGCGTTCGCTATCAGATGCTGGTAGCGCCGACAAGGAAATGATCTGTGCTCTGAAAGGAGTACCGACCACCTTGGGGACGTAGCCGTGTCTAGGCTTTAAAATGACCTTGGAGTCACTTGGTCCAAACTCAAGACACGCAGCGCTGACAGATAGCGCGTGAAGGTCTCCCACTCGTTTAACTGATGATAGGGCAGTTAGAAAAACGGTTTTAAGTGAGAGGTGTTTCACATCCACAGATTGAAGCGGTTCGAAAGGGGGGGCTTTTATAGCTTCGAGAACTATAGAAAGGTCCCAGATAGGAACCGATGGGGGCGCGGAGGGTTCATCCTTCTAGCTCCCCTGAGGAAGCGGATGACCAGCTCGTTTTTACCCTGTGACTGGCCGTGCAGGGGTTCAGCGAACACCGCGACGGCCGCCACGTACACTTTGAGCGTGGATGGGGATCTGCCCTTATCCAGCAGCTCTTCTAAAAACACGAGCAGCGGCGACACCCCACATGTCCGTGGGTCCAGGTCTCTGTCGGTGCACCATTTTGAAAACACAGACCATTTTGACGCATAGAGTCTTCTCGTGGAGGGGGCTCTAGCGTGTATGATGGTGTTTATTACTCCTTCTGGCAAAGCGACGGGTAGTCGTTGATCACCCACGCGTGTAGCGCCCAGCTCTGGGTGGGGATGCCAGATCGTTCCGCGAGCTTGCGAGAGGAGATCTGCTCTCACTGGGATGGGCCACGGCGCTGTCAGTGACAGCTGCGTAAGCTCCGGGAACCATGTTTGATTCTCCCAGCTGGGCTATGAGGAGCACCGAGTGGCGCTGCTTCCTGATCCTCTGCACTACCTGTGGCAATAGCGAGACGGGAGGGAAGGCGTAAAGCGGGTGGTTGGGTCAGTCCTGGGCCAGCTGCCCTCGCTGAGAAAAATATTGGGCAGTGAGAGTTCTCTTCTGACGCAAAGAGGTCTATCTCTGCTCTGCCAAATATGCGCCATAACGCCTGGACTGTTTGAGCTGCAGGGACCATTCCCCTGGGGGAATATTGTCTCTGGACAGTCTGTCTGGGCCGTCGTTCAGGTGGCCTGGCACGTGCGTCACCCTCAGCGAGCGCAGGTGGCGCTGGGACCAACTCAGTATGCGTTTCGTCAGATGGAAGAGGTTCCTGGATCTGACACCGCCCTGACGGTTTAGATAGGATACCACAGACCTGTTGTCCGAGCGGACCAGGACGTGGTGACCCTGAATGATCGGGAGGAAGCGCACGAGTGCGTACTTGACCGCTATCATTTCCAGACAATTTATGTGAAGGAGCTTTTCCTGAACTGACCATAGGCCAAAAACCGGAGAGCCCTCACAGACCGCGCCCCAACCCGTGTTGGACGCGTCTGTCGAGATGACTTTTCGGCGAGATACAGCTCCCATCATCACTCCCCGCTGATACCACTCGGCCACTGTCCAGGGCTGCAGAGCTGAAATACAGGTCTGAGTCACTCTGATTGGCTGGCGGCCTGTGGCCCAAGCCCGGCGAGACGCGTGGGTGCTTAGCCAATGCTGAAGCGGGCGCATGCGCAGTAAACCCAGTTGAAGTACTGCTGCGGCTGAGGCGATGTAGCCTAGCACTCTCTGAAACTTCTTCAGAGGTGTGAGGCTGTTCATCTGAAATGACGCGGCTAGTTGCTGCACACGGCGTGCGCGCTGTGTAGATAAGCGAGCCGTCATTGCCACTGAGTCTAGTTCTATTCCAAGGAAGGAAATTGTCTGACTGGGCTGTAGTGAGCTCTTGGTCCAATTGACTGCAAGGCCCAAACTGTTCAGATGACTGAGGAGAACTGTCCTTTGAGACAAAAGCTCCGTATGTGATTGTGCCAAAATCAGCCAATCGTCCAAATAGTTCAGAATTCGCAAACCCTGACTCCGCAGGGGTGCGAGCGCCGCGTCCATGCACTTCGTGAAAGTACGGGGTGCTAAGGACAGGCCGAACGGAAGGACGGTGTATTGATAAACCTGGCCGCCGAGGCTAATCTCAAGAATGGCCTGTGACGGGATTTATCTGAATCTGAAAGTATGCATCTTTCAGATTGAGAGAAATAAACCAGTCCCCTGGTGCACATGCGCGAGGAGTTTGCTGGTTGTAAGCATTTTGAACGCTTTTTTGCAAGCGCTTTGTTCAAAACCCTGAGATCTAATATTGGTCTGAGGCCGCCGCCTTTCTTGGGGACAAGAAAATAACGGCTGTAAAACCCAGACTCGCTCAGGGAGGCGGCACTCTCTATGGCCCTTTTGCACAGAAGGTTTGCTATTTCTGAACGAAGCATGCACGCTGCTTCCGTGTTCACAGTAGTTTCGAGCCAGCTCTGAAGCGAGGAGAACGCCGATCGAACTGTAGCAAATAGCCCTGTTTTATTGTGCTTAACACCCATTCGGATATCCCTGGAATATCTTCCCACGCTTTGAAGCGTAATGTTAGAGGGTGAGTGGCCAAATCGCTCTGATTGCCGCACACAGCACGCTGAACAGAATGTGTGAGCGCGCTTACTGTGCTTATGCTGGACTGCTCGCAGACAGCATGGACAGGCTGTTCTGTGAGTGACTTCCGATTGAGGTGACTGGGGAAAGAGTCACGCCTGTTAAGTGATACGCAAGCATAGTCACGGGCACGGGACTTACATACAGAGAAGTGTTTGCTGGCCGTGTGACAGAGCGGGCAGAGAATGGGCGCGCACGACGTATTCGTGAGCGCATTTATTGACTCTAACACGCGAGTGGTTCGTGAACCGCTTTTGAGTGTGCTCTGATGGGGACACGGAACGTGTAATGCTTGTGTGTAGAGGTGAACACTGGATTGTGGGCACATTTTCTACACATAAGGCTGGTCGTGTGACAGAGCTGCCAGAGAATGGGCGCCGCGACGGATTCGTGGGTGCGCTTATTAACCCTAACACTCGAGCGGTTCGTGAACCGATTTATGTGAGTGTGCCGTGATAGGGCCACGGGATGTGTAATGCTTGTGTGTAGGGGTGAACACTGGATTGTGGGCACATTTTCTACACATAAGACATGTTTGCTCTCTGGTATGGACACGGATGTGTAATGCTTGTGTGTAGAGGTGAACACTGTGTTGTGGGCACATTTTCTACACATATGGCATGCTTGCTCTTTACCAGATTTATTTGGGTCGCCGTGAGTGTTTGAGTGCAGGCAAGCGGGCGCTAACACCGGCTTGTTGGCTGCTGAATCTACCACTGTAGTAGCCTGAAGGTAGGGGACTGACAGGGGCTAAGCTTTGACGGTGGTCCGCCGCAGCGGGACTGATCCGTCGCTTTGTCAACAAAGCTAGGAGGACTTCGGTTGTTCAGGTTTCAGCGCAATTTAGTCCGAGGCCCGCGGGGCGGCGGTCTGCGGCGGCTGTCTGAGCGCTGATCGAGGGCGGCCGCCCTGTCGACGCTGAGAAGTCTGGCTTTGTTGAGCTGGGCGCTGTGAAGAGGCTCGTGCAGGAGGCTCACGTGGGCGGCCTGCAGAGGAGCTAGCGCGACGAGGCAGAAAGAGATTCATGGCTTGTGTGGCTTTTGGACCTCTGAAAACCGGTCAATGATACCACTCACCGCGGAGCCGAAGAGACCGGATGGAGAGAGCGGTGCGCTGAGGAACGAGAGCGCTCTGCTTCTCCCATGTCGGCTAGCGTTAGCCACAGATGTCTCTCGGTCACAGTCAGCGCGCCATGCACTTCCCTATAGCTTGGGCTGCAGCTTTGGTAGCCGGAGGACGAGGTCCGTAGCACTGCGATGTCTGCAACCGCCTCTGGATGCCTGCTTTCCTCATCCCACTCCCGCAGAAGGTCCGCTTGGAGGATCTGTAGGACGGCCATAGAGTGCAGAGCAGATGCAGCTTGGCCGGCGGCGGAATAGGCGCGGCCAACACAGGCGGAAGTTGTTCTACAGGCCTTAGACGGGAGCACTGGTTTAGACCGCCATCTCGCGGAGCAAAGGTGTGCTGCTACCGCATCCTCGACCGGAGGGATGGAAGCGTAGCCCTTCTCAGTGGCGCCGTCCACCGAAGCAAGAAAGGTGGAGACGTGGGATCGGACCCTGGCCGAGAAAGGCGTGTTCCATGATTTGGAAAGCTCGGCGTGGAGTTCCGCAGGAAGGGAGCGCCCGGTAGCGGGTGCTGGCGTGGCGGCGGCTCTGTAGAAAGCAGCCGTCAAGTCTGTTGGGTGCCTGCTCAAGGGGCGGTGACCACTCGAGCCCGAGGCGGTCGACGGCCTGTGTGAGGAGGCGTGTTAGTTCCCCTTCAACTCCGGCGCGGGTCCTGCTGGATTCCTGGGCCGAGGAGGAGGCGTGTGAGCCTGACCACTCCTCGCTGTCCGAAGCCATGATGGAACAGCCCTAATCCTCTGCTTCTTCATCCGAGATGGCAGCAGAGCAGCTGCTCGGCGGCAACTGCGCGTCCCGGGTGGGCGGGGAGGGTGAAGGCGATGCTCGAGGGATGGGCTCCGGCGAGGCAGTCACTTCTACCACTGTTTCCGGCAGCCTTTGAGAGCGGCACTTTTTTCTGCGCGGCTGAACGGAAGGCGGCGCGGCGGCTTCGGTCCTGAGCGCTTCGAGTCGAGCCCGCAGGGTCGACATCGGCAGCTCCTCGCAGAGATCACATCCGCCTTCGGCGAGGGCGAGCTCTGCATGCCCCAGTCCCAGGCAGAGAGCGCAGATGATGTGGCGGTCTCCGGTGCTGAGAGGAGTGCAGCATGAGGCGCAAGTGGAGCGAGACATCTTAAAAAAGATGCTCGTACTCTTTTGTGAAGTTCTTTAAGAACTAGCTTGCTTTTAAAAAGGATACGTCGCCGGATGGCGTAGCTCGCAGGACGGCTGAAGGTGGCGAAGACGGCCGGCTTCTTCGAGCGCTGTCCACGCTTGCTTGATGCCCCTCGAACGGCGACGCGGCTTCCGGTTCAGTGATGCGAAGAGCTTCGCTGAAGAGATGAAAATCAGGGTTCCAGCCTACGAACTACGCTTATATGCACTCTAGTCACGCCCTTTTTGGCGGGCTTTGATGCAGTGAGCGCGCGGACGCCTCTCATTGGATGCGAGTTCACCCAAGCTCGTCTATAGGCTGCAGCAGTTGCCGCAGAGCAACCAATGAGCCCGCTAGCTAGCCCGCTCAAGGTCTGCAGCTGCCACACTGCGTTGACAATGGATACAAAATTAAGGATGATTTTTTTGGCTTCAATATCTCAGAAAAGATGAATCTTTCCTGTAGCGTAAGCTAGCTTACGCAATACGAGAGAACCTCTCGTAAGAGAACTGTGCCACTATTGAATGTTATTTTTTTGGAAACAGGTGCTGAGAGCAACATGGTCTCATGAGAATTTGACAAAATACTATGTAGAGGTCGAATTCTTATGGGGGAGGATCTTATGAGGGGAATTTATTTAGTAATAAATTCTTATTACTAAATTTTAAACTCAAATTATGATTTATACATAACCAATCACATGCGCTTCACGAACATGTGTTCGGAACCAGGAATTTTTGCTTTCTTCAGTATGACACATCAGGGCTTTTAACATTAATATAAAAAGCCACTATCAGGCAAACTGAGGGTGTGCTAGGGAGTGCCAGGGCCATTTGCGTTTCTACTGTCACTTCATCAGCCAATGGCCTTTGGCCTGCCAATACCCTTGGGCCAAACAAGGCCAACTGGTGATTGAGACAGGTTCAGTGTCAATGGCTGGCTGTTGCTGATTACGGTCAGAGGGTCAGCAACAAGATTGGAAAACTTGCCTGGTTGTGTATCCAGCACACAATTGTACAGGTTCAGGAAAAATCAGAAGTCAATTATATAGATATATTCTCAAATATTTTGCTATATAAAATTAAGCAACATTGTGAATGTTCCATTGATTTAAAAAAAAAAAAACGTATTATTTGGCCATTAAGTTTCCAAGAAAAGAGTGACTTGCTAACTTAGCTACACTGGCAGCTGTAGGTTGCCAAAATAATTATGTAAAAAATAAAATTTTACAGTTTAAAATGGTCATAATTTACATGTAAAATTTAAAATTTACGGTAAATAAAATCAGAAACTTTATATTAGCCTTCTGAAACTGTAAAAATCTATTGTTTACTTTATAATGTTTTTGGTAACACCATAGTAACTACAGAAGTTCATCAATAGTGACTATTCCAGGTGCAATGACCAATGAAAGAGATCACACAAACACTAAACACCATCATGGTAACACATGTGAGATTTAAATAATGCAGTAAACATTACCTAAATTACATCAAATATAACACAGAACACCCCACTGTACGTAACTGATATAAGAAATTTGATGAAACATAACTATTCTCATAAAATATAATGAAACGTAATGGGTCACGCAGGGAATTGTGGAAAATGTTTTTTTACTATGTGACAGTTTTCCCAAGAAGGACACGTGAAGCAGGGCACTTGACGTTCCAGGTAAGGCTTTTAATGGCCACAGCAATGTTTACAATTAATTTTACAAAGTTTCTCAATTCTTGGTCTTCTACGCGCCAACACTAGACTGACGTGTGTCACTCTCTCAGCTCTGTGGCTGCTGCCTTTTTATGCCACTCTCCCCATGCTTACTGAAATTAGACACAGGTGTTAGACATAATTTAGCTCAGGTGTAAGCGCCCTTACCGCTTTTCTATCCCAGACGGGCGCTTGACCACGCCTCCGCTGCCACATATCCCCACCACCCAACTCAGGCCGGGGCGCCATCCGGCCTGCCTGCCCCCCTCCCCCCCCCATTTCTGGAGAGGAAGTCAGCACCCCCGGTCTGTGGACCACCTTGAACTTAAAAGGCTGGAGTGCCAGATACCAACGGGTGATCCGGGCGTTAGTATCCTTCATGCGGTGGAGCCACTGCAGTGGGGCGTGATCCGAGCAGAGGGTGAAGGCCCGCCCCAGCAGGTAGTAACGGAGCGTGAGGACCGCCCACTTGATGGCCAGGTACTCCTTCTCTACGGTGCTGTACTTAGTCTCCCTCAAGGAGAGCTTCTGGCTAATGTACAGCACCGGGCGCTCTCCCCATGCTTACTGAAATTAGAGACAGGTGTTAGACTGTGCTCAGGTATAAGTGCCCTTACCGCTTTTCTCTCCTGGACAGGCGCTTGACCACGCCCCCGCTGCCACACTGTAATTTTAACAATAATTTACTGTAAAAAGTACATGTACTATCTTGTTAAACATAATGTAAATTTTTACCATTAATTATACAGGAAAATCTTACATTTTTACATATAAAATCTGTTTATTTTTACATAATTTTATTGTAAAAATACTGTATTGTCTTTTAAAATATATTAAAATATTTTACTGTATATTTTACAGTAAATATTTGTTATTCAATTAACATTTTATTTCTGTAGCATTTTTACAGTATTTTACTGTTAAAATTACAGAAATGTTTTACAGTGTTTTCCCTCTGGTGAACCGCAAGTATGAGAGCATTGAGACTGATGTTTTAATAGTATCTCACATTTAAAACTCAGTAGAAAAAATAAACATTGTTATTAATTACAATATATTGTTGGATATAAATTGGTAGTACTGAAAATGATTAAATACCATTCTTGTGTTCATTTTGGGTAAAACATATGGGAAACATGCCCTTGTTTTTTAAACTGATTTTAACCATTTTATATTTAACATTAAACATTTTAAAACTATTTGAGAGCAATGGCTGTTTACAGTGGAGGTTCTTCTGACTGAAAGAAAGATTACCCTTTTAAGTCATTTCAGACCAAAATACCTAGGGGTGTAGACTGATATATATATATATATATATATATATATATATATATATATATATATATTGAATATCCTCAAAAGCAATTTTTTTTAAAGCTATCAAGATATCAGAATTTTTTGTGATAACACCCAGCTCTAGTTTGGAACCCCATCTAAAACAAATATCTTCCTCTTGAACCACACCCTGGCTGCATCACTCAAACACAAGCATTTGTGTGTCACAGGGTTGCTTTCCAGCCTTCAGCAAGAACTCAAAAGCAATCTTACAAAAGCCATATACCTTGTCCATGTATACTGTCCCTTGAGAGAGGGCATTCAAAGCAATACAATTCAGGGCCTCTATAAAATAGGCATATAGTGCTGGACGATATATCGAATATACACAAAATAATTGCAATGATTTGGCAGACTATTTAAAATTAAGCAATTTCGTAATTATCACGATTATTTTTAAGCGATTTTTATTTGGCCACATTATTTCCTATAGAGCGTGCCAATAGGAATGTCACGATCCTACATGGCTGCACAGTTGATCAAAATAACATCAGAATCGCGATATGGCATTCGTGAATATAAAACCACAAAAGGCTGTAATATAATTAAATGAATACATGATCTGCGTGCACTTCAGAGCGAATGGGAGACGTGTTGTTCTGTGTTTACATGCAGGGCTCATAATCATGCATTGCTGTTTTTTGGCTTTTTAATGACAGAGAGACAGGGGAGAAGTGTGGGAATGGAATCAGGAAAGGACCTCAGGACCAGGACTCGAACTCGGGTAACCCACGATGCATCAGCACCAGATGTCATGGCAATTTTCCACTGCAGGTTACGGTTCGACTCGCCTCAACTTAACTTTTCTGAGCTTTCATTTCTATTGCATATTAGTGCCACCTCAACATGGGTGGGATTATAGGCTGATCGTCATAGTTGCGCCACCTCTACTGCCGTGACATCATCTTAAACACAACACAAACTGACCAAAACAATAACACAACCGCTAGCTGTTAGCTACTAGCTCATTGTGCTGCATAAAGCAGTTGTTGCATGGTTATTTTACACAAGTATAACAGTGAAATTGGCCTGGTTGTTTTAGAAGCAAGCTTCCAGTAGCTGGTCAACAAAATAAAGTGACGCTTTCAAGCAGAGAATAGAGTTAACATAAGAAAACAAAACATACCATCCTCCATCGTGACTGAATCCAGGGCACTCTTCCTCCCATTGCTCGCCAGTTTAGATAGCGTTCATTTGGTCGAACCGCTTCCACTTTTCCTCAATGGTTCTGTAGTAACTTTTAAGTTTTTTTTTCTTTTCCCTACACTGTTGGTAGGTTCGGTTGTAGCCGTGTGCAGTCAACAGATGATACACTTTCTGAGAGACTTTTTCGTTTCGCTCATTGCTAACGACTGGACCGTCTGCACCTCGTTTATTGACAACGGCGTGGTTTTGCGCACAGCCATTTCTTATTTCACAATTCGAAAGTCACGTGAACAAATGATACTGCTATCGCAGTTACTAACTTTAAAACTAGCGAGTTGATGTCGTGTGTCGGAAATCCAGTGACGCTGGTAGTGACTATTCTCCCAGACCAATCAGTGATCTGCAGGATTTTGATATCACATTTAGTATCGGATCAACTCGCTTGGAACCTCGACCGAGGTGGTCCTAAAAAAAGTATCAGGTACTATCCACAGTGGAATACCTCCAAAAACCGAGCAGAGTCAAGTTGTACTGTGCAGTGGATAAGCCCCAATGCACTGCGAAAGCAAAGTGCTACAGGTTCACACATTCACACAGTTGCAAACATTTGTTTCTGACACAAGTTATTATATAAATCTACAAGAGCGATACAGTTTCACAGAAAGATAGAGGGCATGACAACATTTGTTTTGAGGTATACACTGTAAACTGTCAAATACACTCTGCACTTTCAGTGTTCTACCAAAATAAAAGCTCCAGGTTAAATAACTATGACAGAAATATATTAGGGTACTATTGTATGAAACAAATCTAATCCTCATAATAATAATAATAATTTAGTATTATATGATAATAAACTTGACTACAGTGGGTTGTGACGAAGCAGGCAGAGAATGAGGATCTAAGTGCAGCTGTTTATTTAACAAACATAAAGAAAACTCAGAACAAAGAAAAACACAGGAAACCTGGCACAGAACATATCGAAACATGCAAGAACTAACAAAGCAAACAAGAAATCTAAGGGCTTAAATACACAAAAGGAACAAACAAGGGAATGAGGAACACCTGGGGAAACAATTAGGGAATGAGAAATAATCAGGGGAGAACCAATCATAAAATGAAACTACAAAGGACTACAAAAACCAAACAGGAAACAGGAACTAAATTAAACTTCAACATAAAAGCACAAAAACAAAAGACAACAGTGAACATGACATGGGTATAGGATATCACCAATAGGCAAAAAAAAAAAAACACAGAGATATACATTTTTGTCGCCATATCACCCAGCCCCTATAACACTACAAATGGAGCTCCACAGATATGCACTTGCATGCTAATACACATTCAAAAAATAAATATTACCAATCACATAGGTATTGAACAAGTGCTATTTTCTTTTAACTGCTGGATTAGAACACCTGTTATAAATCATTGATTTGAGCTTCCCCCTGCTCCCATAACAGAGCACACAACACATCCATTAACTAAAGCACTGATGGGACAAATCTGAGTTTTACCTCATCCCCCAAAATTCCAGTACAGGTGAAGGAGAAGGCGAGAAAACAGAGATTGGGTTCTGTCTCTAGGGGCGGAATATATGTATCCACATATGTGAGCTGGAATAATACATTCTAATTGAAGTAACAGCATTTTATTGACTGAACCAATTTAACACTCAGCATTGTTGAAGTTAAAGATGGTTATAAAAAGTAGTGGGGGCATTTCTTTTTTTGTATTGTATCGTACCTTGATCCAGTCACAGAATAAAAAAATAAAAAGGGTAATTCTGACTTTATATCTCACGATTCTGAATTGCATGATGTAAAGTCTTAATTGTGTGATATGAAGTCACAACTGCGAGATATAGTCACAACTGCATGATATAAAATCACATTTGCAAAATTTAGACACAATTGCGAAGTTTATATCTCATATCAACTGCAAGAAATAAAGTCTCAATAGTGGGTTATGATGTCACAATTGCGAGAAATTAAGTCTTCAGTTCTTTATAATAAACTCGCAGTTATGACAATTGTGAGTTTATTTCTTGTAATTGTGATCATAATGACTAGAAATAAAGTCACAATTGTGATAAGTCTTAATAATACAGTTGCATATGTGTGATGTACAGTAAACTCACAATTGTGAGGTATAAAGTTGCAATTATGAGAAATAAGGGCCCAGTTGTGATAAATTGAATTTTTAGATCTTAATAATAAAGTTGCAATTGCGTGATATAAAGCTGCAATTATGAGACGCAGTCAAAATTACCTCTTATTTTTTTATTCCATGGTGGAATCTGTCTTTCATAGTAATGAATACTCTGGGTAAAAAAAAAAAGAGTACTATATTTAAATTAGATAAAGGCCACAGGAATATGTAAATAAATCAAGATACAAATAAAGAATCCAAAATAATACCACATATATTAAACAATATTGCTCTACATAGTCAGTTTCACTTTACTGTTATCTATGTCAAACTGTTTAAGACACTCCATTCAGTGAGCTAACCATTAGAGAATAGAAGTATTTATCTTGTCTTTGCCCTGGACAGCTTTTTGCACATGCCATGACTGAATGGGTGCCTGAAGAAAAAAGTGGTTCTTCGATTCACAATCACCCCAATTACAAGGTCAGAAAGCCAACAGCAATCAGTTTAAATCGTGGCAGGTTATCAGCTGAAGATCTATTATGGATTGCATAAATCAGGCCAAGGAAGGTATTGATGATGAGACCCATGCCGATGGCAATCTGGAAATTAAGCTCTCGTTAATGTAGGCAGTTAGCTTGCATGCTTCACCTCTTCCTTTAATATGTCAATTATTCTTGTCATGCTGTGAAGTGAGAGAAGAGAGACCAGGCTAACAGCTAACAGACTGAGTGGGATAAAAGCTTGGAAATGGCCACAGGAAATGGGTTTAAAAAGCAGCAAAATGAGAATGAGGGTCATGTAATCAACCGAGGTAAGATTGGAAGATACAGAGAGGGAGAGGACATTTCAGAGGAAAACAACAATCTAATAGAAGGAAATAGATGTTTGGGGGCACTCAAAGAAAACCTGTGAAGATCTACATGATCTTCACATGATAGATGGATAATGTGTCTCTATAAGTCTAAAAAATAAAAGAGGAATGCAAGATTTAACCAAATGATAAGGTATAAAAGGTGGAGATGAGGAGATGAAGACAGAGGGGGTGGGAATAGTGCTGTTGCTAAGGGCAAGATTTGATTCATTAAAGCATTAGTGGAAAAGTGAAATCAAGGACGTGCTGAATATGGAGGAGAGACTCGCTTTTACATGACATCTAAACAGATGAATGATGAATTCATGCTGCAACATATACCAATCAGCAGGTATTAATGGTTAATTAATACCACTCAGCCTATACACAAAAAGTAAAAAACAAACCATATTTGGATGATGGATTAAAATGTTTTCAAACTTGACAAATGAAATCACATTGCTAACGTGATCACATTTATTTTGATTAAAGCAAATAAATGCTGATGTTTGTAATATGGAAATCATCAAAACCTAAAGGCAATGCCACATACTCACACATATACAACCCCTGCTATGTTCACAAATTACAGAGAATGGCAGCTCAATTGGCAGAGGAAAATGCAGAGATAGCCCAGGGCTATGAAACAACTGCGGGTCTCCAGATTTAATCATGATGCTGCTCACGCGGCCCATCTGGAAATAGGCTGCGGGTCGAAAGGGGAACCTCAGAGTTCAGCTCTAAATACAGCCACTGAGTAAAGTATGGTGAGTATAGGGTGAATTATGGTAATCTGGGAATTTTTTTTCCACTTTCAGTTTTTGCAATTTACTGCGACAATCAAATCAATACTTCAGACCATCAACTGAGACTTTATCACATGTAAAGCTGTCGATTTTATTTGCAATTAAATCGCAATTAATTACATTAAAAATTATATCTTAAATATATACACAATTAATCATGCCACCTGACATACATAACTCATGCAATAATTAATTTTCTACCAATGGAGCAATTCAAGTACTTTCATGTTTTTGTGTTACAATCAGTAGGGGGCAGTCAGCACAACTACTGTACAGCTGTGCAGGCAACAAAGACAGCTGGACAGAGCATAACAAGTGTAGATTTCTAGAGACACATTTTCCAAACAACATTTAACCTGACACTGCCTCCAAAAAAAGCAGCGGTTATGGCATGAGATGCTGGAAACCAGTGGAATACAACGCAACCAGACTGAGATACTCCCAAATCATTCATCTGATGCATGTGTTTATAGACCAAAAAACTAGCACAGACTGACACAAGAACAGCCCTGTATACTTTGGACAGACTGACAAATTAATCAATCCTTTACTTGTCTGCCACAATAATGTAATGTCTTTGAATTTGATTATTTTGTTTATTATATATTGAGACCTTTCCTTGGTTGCCTTTCCCAGCAAATATTGATATTTGTGATTAATTCGATTAATTAGTGGGCATATCATGTTATTAATATGATTAAACATTTTAATACATTTAACACAGCTTAAATATGGTAATGTTAACATAGATTTGCTTGTGATAGATAAATAAATTACCACAAATCTTAGGTGTCCCAGATCAGACTGATCTCACTATAAATTCAGAAACAGTATTATGACTTTTATGAGGCATTCACCTTATTTAGCCACGCCCCTTTTCAGAGCTCCACTCTTCTGCAATTTGTCATCTAACATCCTGTTTATATTGAAGCTACTGAAAAGAGTCAATCAAAATGAATTATGTATGGGAGTACAGAAAGTATTTTTCACCAAGATTTGATGGTGTCTACAGCACCCCTTACTACGTAAAAATGAAAATGTACTATGTGTGAAAAATACTACTTTTTTTGCTCTCACTGTATATGTTTGTATGTCAGGTAAATTGGACCTGGCTGATCACATTCAGACAGCTATGACACACTGCACTTTTCATGAAACTAGCTTTACATTTTTATGTGTAATTCTGCTTAATGTTTTAGATTTTAATTTGTGTTTATTATTAACGTTTATATAATTTGTGTTAAAATGTGTAGTTGACATGAAATTTCAAACAGTAACGGCTCGTATTATTTCATTTCTCATAACATTTCAAGCTCATAACAAAGGACATTACATTTGAACTTTTTAAAATGTATTTGTCACCCCACATTTTTAAAAGGCTTAAATGTGATTACAATTGTTGTAAATATTAAATAAAACTTACACTTGTTTGTGTGTGTGTGTGTGTGTGTTTGTAAATATAGTAGCAGCCTTTCCCCCACCATGGTTTAGCACTTAAAAAATCTGCTCACCTTAACTAACGCTATTGGTGAATGACACAAGAAGATGGTCAGAGGTGTCTTACAGAGATATTTTTAATGACTATCTGTTGTCTCTAGTAGTTTCATGAGCACAGATGCATTTCAGTACGTTCACAGCATGAAGGAAGGATGTTGTGGATTTATGAATGAAGTACTCTTGTTATAAAATCTCGCTGCTCTGCTTACAGTTGTTATGACATCCCCTGAATATTTTAAAATACTCATGATAACATCTGGTAACTCTATAACCTGTAAATCTACTTTGCCAGCTAATAATACTTTAATATACACACAGTAGATATTTATATAGAAAAATGGCAAACCGGATGAAACCATCAACTTCTTGTGTGATGTTGCCAAGATTACAATATTTCACCCTATGTGAATAGGGGTGTGTGGCCACAAATTGTATCAGACAGCCTTTTAAAACATAATCTTTGAGACCTTTTGAGGTAAATAAGAAGTCAGGGGTGCCAGAACTACTGGGCCTCTCACACAAACTTCAGAACTTGTTCTAACATCACTACCAATCTGACCTTGCAGGCGTTGCAAGCTGGCCTCTGAATGATTTTAATCACAAGGACAAAGAGCACAGAGTCTGGCTTTGTTTTCTGTACTGGGTTCAGTAAACAGGAAGCAAATGTCAGAGCTGAGGTGACACTATGATCCCTAGTTATATTAAGATTTAGGGGAACTGGTCGATAGAGACATAGAATGGCACAGAGAGATCCTCAAAACAACCAAACAAGAGCAAAACAATAATAATAAAAAAGGAATAGCCGTATGAAGTATGAGGAATGAGTGAATAGTGGGGCAGTGAGGAGACCACGGCATATTCTCAACCATCTGGTAATGATTTGTAGGCATTGCGGCTCTTATATGGATTTGAACAATAGCCAAAGAGCAGTATGACAAACGTGACCTCAAACAACAGAATGTTCACGGAAAATCAAGATCAAATGTTTCCACATCATCTCATTTCCACGTCTAAATTGTAAAATTCTAAAAGGTTCAGGATCACAGCATATTTTCATGCATTTTCGTATTTATGTTGATGTGTGTTCCTCAAAAATGAAGAGTTTTCAGAAATGAGACAGGAAAATATATTTATTTAAATTCATAAATTAATTAATCCTCACCTCATTTAAAAACTGCATTGTGACCATTCAATTAGATGCTCTACTCTGACAATGCCTTTTCATTAGTTATTCAAATTAAATGTGTCCTAAGAGATTAAGAATGGCTTACTGCCTCATTTTCATGCATGCAAAACTAGATACTGACTCTGCCCTGACTCCCCTGCTCTTTTAATGTTACACTCAGAAGACTAATTGAGATTTATTTAAGAAACAAACAGAAACAAGGTCAGAGGTATTTCAAAGGAACACTAATCTCTCTCTCTCTCTCTCTCTATATAACACATAATTATCACTAAACTGAACAAGAAGTGGAAGTATATACCCTATAAATTATAAATAACAATTTAACATTACCAATCAGTACCCACACATTGCAATGACCTACCTAATTAACTAATTGAATGCAACAGCCATGCTGTTGGCTACTCCCTCATAATCAACATGCTTCAGTATATCACCATTAATAGAAAAGCACATTACATTGTATTAACAGTATGTAAAAGAATATGCAGAATCTTTCTTAAACATATACTGGC
The DNA here is from genome assembly GCF_025860055.1 of Xyrauchen texanus. Taxonomy (NCBI): domain Eukaryota; kingdom Metazoa; phylum Chordata; class Actinopteri; order Cypriniformes; family Catostomidae; genus Xyrauchen; species Xyrauchen texanus. Next base: position 21,308,004 of record NC_068309.1, on the reverse strand, counting down.
TTTGGTCGTAACCTGGTATTATACGTATCCAGTACAGCCTTTCGGAATATCTCATTTATAATTGCATGAAAACTGAAAAACCTTCAAGTTAATTGGTCATTAGAGGCCTGAAATCCCACAGTCCAAAAGTGGCATTGCCATGACTCAGAGATAAAGATCAATATTTAATTCAATAACCCGTCTCTTCATCAGGGCTGTCACAGGCGACATGTTTTAAAAAGGAAATTGAATACTACATTTATCATTGAGTCTCCCTAAGCCAACAAATGCCTTATGATTGTTTTAGTGTGAATGTTACATGTTCTCAAGGTAGAAACAACAACAAGTTGGATGAGCCACTGGAAATAAAAATAAATAAATAAATAAATAAAACAAAAAAAGCACAAAATTTTAAAGTACCAGTCGCACCCTTGCATTGACTACTAAATTAGTTGAACAGTTGGACATTTTTAATGCTTTACTGTTATGTTAAACAATAAAATACATTCATTAAGTTTATTTTTACATTAAAAGAATCTCAATTCATATTGAGTCATTGGATTTAACATTTGCATTGAGTTATTTCATTTACTCTTACATCATAAATCATTTATAAATCCAACCTGACTGCAAATTCTGCATGCCTTTACGGGTTTTATACCAAAGATCTGTCCAAACTTCCTCAAGGTAAGTAATCAGCTTTGTATTTAACATAAAGGAGCAGCTTTATCTGACAGTTGAATCTCCCATCATATATCTCTTAATATATTCTTACTATCCACACCGCTGTTTGACACGTTTTACATTTAAACAAGCAAATCCAAATTTATTTTAAACTAAGGTGAATGTTTCTGGTTGGCTAACTCTGTTGAGCATTGATTAAAGTAACTTCTTGGCTTGAATCTGCAAGTTATCAAGAAAAAGACTTCAGCAAGACTCTCCCAGGTAGCGCCACTAATTAGGGGCCATTAAGAGAGTTCTCTCTAAAGCTCTAGGCAGGAGAGCCAGACTTAGTGTTCATTAAGTGATCACTATGCTGATGTTGCTCTGCCAGCAAATGGAGAAAACTCATTTGGTGAGTCGTTCTCATTTAAACCAATCCAGGACTATAGAAGAGACTAATGTATGTGTCAGACATCCATAGTAAATTAGGATTAAACGGTTATTGGAAAACATGAGGTTTAAAATTTGTTTGTCAAGTCAAGATTTTAATTTACATCACAAAGGCTGCCATTATACAAACAGTATGTTGAAATATATACAGAGCACCCACTGGGATGTGCTTAAAAGTGGGGGACACGGAACATTGCGTTCAATTCACCACTGTTTTCTCTTTCTATCTGACACAAATGTCAGAGGTGTGTTGTATTACAGAGCACTTCAAAGACGAGATAACCCTTAAAGTCAGCAAGAAATAAAAATTCACCTTTATTATTTTTAAATACATGTTAAAAACCTTATTCAACCATACATATGTTTTTATTAGGGAGCCAAGCATCGAAGGTGCTGGAACCCTCTTGTAATTGTTCTGATTTTCTTCTTTTTCTTCTTCTTTTTTCTATACTAAACGTATCTGAGCATCAGAGACCATATGTTGTGGAGACACCAAACTTGGCAGGATGGTTCCAAGACGTTGCGCAAATTGACCCCCGCTACCCAGCATTCTACTGGCAAATGTTCAGTCTCTAGACAACAAGCTCTGTGAGATGAGAGCGCAGATCTCTTTCCAACGAGAGACAAGGGACTGCTGCATTATCGGCCTTACAGAAACTTGGATGTCTGCGGAGATTCCAGACTCAGCCATCGAACACGTGGTGTTCTCCATGCATTCCTACTAATACAAATGCTAATTTGTGTTTTAATTTAATACAGTCTTAAAATACAGTCCAAATTATTGATATCTGAAATCCACTTCCAGATATCAGAAATACCAAATGTAACATGTTGAAATTCAATTACTGATATCAAGAATGAACATTTTACTAGTAACAATGTAGTTATTTATATCAGTAAAGGGAGCTCTATTAGTAACAATTATCACCTTGATATCTAAAATAGCCTTAGCAACTAGTGAAAATAGAACATCTTAAATGTGACTTTTAACCAGTAAATATACTATTATTGATATCTAGTAATACAATTTCAACAGGTAAGAATAGCTATGGTAATGAGTTTTTTAATAATAATGAGACCTGGTTTTCCCATTAATCCACTTTTAGTGCAAGTAGTAGCAGGTTACAAAATGGAGGGAGACATTCCATGAGAGTAAAAACAGCTTGGTTATGTTTCAGAAATGGAAAATTTGAATTTTTTTAGATTCTTACTGGCCTACTAACCAAAAAAATTAATCATAGGACAATAAATAATGATTTGGGTTGAACGTGATTTTGTATGAACTCTTTCAAGCGGCTGTTTTCTTTGTGGCGAACGTTCAACACCTGACAACACGATGACCCTGTTATTCCTGCAGGTTACATTCGTCATTGTCACACCTCTGCTCCCAACAGTGCCAGACACATCGATGTGTCTGTTGAGAATAAGGAAGCCTCACTGCTGCCCTGCCTGATGGATGCAAAGGGTTCATGGGTGAATCTATTTACTGACAGGAGGTGTGTGCGTGGTGTATGTCCTCCTGCTGACAGAGGCTAATATCAATAAGGAGCAGGGAGGACCTCATGGCCCCGGAGACCATGTTGTACACTTAATCAGGCTGTCCAGCAAGGTGTATGTAAGTACAGTAAAAGAAAGTGAAGCATAAGTGAGATCAATTTGTAAATGATAATGTAGTCAGTTGGTAATAGTCATACTGTAAATAAACTCAAAGATTATATTATCAACAATGCAACTTATTTTGCAATAATGATTGGCAGTACAGTCAGTACATTATATCACTTTTTAAATTCCATTCAAATTTAACATGAAGTTGAGGTTGAAACTCTTTTAGGATGAGAGAAGAAAAAGAGTACAGAGTGATACAAGAGACTAGCACCATGTAGAAAATTGGTTGCTGGGGACAACAGTCAATTATACGGTTTAGTGGTCATAATAAAAAAGCATTCGACCTCAGAATGCCATGCTTTAGGATCAGAAGTAAGCATTCATGGAAGCCTTGTAATAAGGAACATTAAAATTCCAGTTGTTTGCTCAAATGTTTTACACATGTAAGCTCATGTCCTGTTTTATTGATATACATATATTGGCGCTCTGGGGCAGGAAAAACTGTGCCTAATAAATTTTGTTTCAATATATAACAAGAGCTAATCACAGGTGAAAGCAGCAACTCTGCATAGAGTATGCAGGTGTACTACTGTAAGTACAACAGAATTACATGTCCTTGCGATCAAGATAACAATGTTTCATCATCTTTTTAAGGTACATAGTTGTCCAGAGACAACTATAAATCTGACAAAGCTGACACTATCTCATAATGCATTTACTTGGAAGTTAATGATAAGAATGCCTGCACCTAAATCAAGGGATTGGGGTCTGAATTCATAGCTGACAACAGAACAGTGAAGGCCATCAGCCAAGTGAACAGGATTGTTGATAGGTATCACCAAAGTCTTTTTATCAAGTCAGTCCACTGGGCAGACATCTTTGAAATGCTCCTGGGCAGCTATTTTTCAATATAAACAAGCGGCATAAATGTGCAGCTCCTATCTACTTGAATGGGGAAAGACCGAAATCTAGTTCAAGATTATGATCAAAGAACATATTTCAAATCAGCAGTAAAATCTCATAACACTGGTATCATAAATTGTGCTTCTTTACCTCAGATTACACCAATAAACTCAATTTTCCCAGCTTGTCTAATGCGTACGCAAGTTCTCGAGTTTGAGTTAATTGACAGGTGATGTCTGTATCTAAAAGCTGATTGGCTTTTTTACTTTTAAGGCGGGAACTTCCTTTTCTGCATCAATTGACCATTGCTTTTTCCAGTTTCTCCAATTAATTTTTATAGAAGTGGCCCTTCTCTGCTAAATAGTCTCTAGTATTGCTTGTTTGAATGATTTGTACATATCACATTTTTCCCAACCAATCATGAAATGCATGTGCTGCACAAAGGACACAGCAGCATTGTTTAAGCAGTGGCATTTGCCAGAAACATTCTGTCTTCTTTTCACAAAGGACAGGGTAACATTGTATTTTTGTATTATTACAAAGTTCAGTAAAGTTTATAGGGAGGTCATGCATGAGTGAGTGTGCTGGTTTAGAAAGCGAAGGTTCATGAGTCATTTTAGACTGTAGATAGCCGGTTGTCAGACAAAACAAAAGATAAAAGCATGAATAATTCAATAATACAATTTTAAATGCAAGAGTAGATTTGAGAATGATTTAGGAGACATTAATTTGTCTGGCCAGATGGATCTAAACTTGCCAGGACTTATTCAAACACTGAGAAACAGTCTCAGTATACTTCCACTAAAATTATGACACAATAGAAGTTCAAATTGGCAAGGACCATTGTAAAAGTTACAACTTGTGACAAAACAACATGATATTGTTATGAACATGTTAGGTTGAATAGCAACCACAACTTAATGGCACAATTCATTTTTGTGCAATTGTAATTCAATTCAATGAAATATGGGAGAAAAACCTTTATAGTATTTTCTACAAAAATATTTAAAACTTTAAAATTGTCATGTGGTGTAACCATCAAGCGTAATAACATTTTATTTGCACCTTGAATACATGAGAGTATAAACAACTTCATCATTAATTTCCAAAAACTCTTCAAATACATTTTTCAAGGTATATATATATTGTGGCATCGGGGGCGTGGTCAAGTTTTCGCCTGGAGAGAGAAAGAGTGGTAAGGGCGCTTACACCTGAGCTAAATTATATAAAACACCTGTTTCTGATTACAGTGAACACGGGGAGAGCGGCATAATAGAGCAACAAAGCCAGCAGATCAGCAGTCTGGATCAGAGAGAGAGTTCTGTGAACACTGATTGTTTTATAAAGCGGAAACCGCTTTACCACAAAAAGTGTGAAAGGAACCTGTTGTCCGCTGTCATTCGTGGAGGCATTACATATATATATATATATATATATATATATATATATATATATATATATATCAGGTGAAACTCGAAAAATTAGAATATCATGCAAAAGTTCATTAATTTCAGTAATTCAACTTAAGAGGTGAAACTAATATATTATATAGACTCATTACAAGCAAAGTAAGATATTTCAAGCCTTTATTTGATATAATTTTGATGATTATGGCTTACAGCTTATGAAAACCCCAAATTCAGAATCTCAGAAAATTAGAATATTACATGAAATCAATAAAAAAAAAAAAGAATTTTAAATACAGAAATGTCGGCCCTCTGAAAAGTATAATCATGCATATGTATTCAGTACTTGGTTTGGGCCCCTTTTGCATTAATTACTGCCTCAATGCGGCGTGGCATGGATGCTATCAGCCTGTGGCACTGCTGAGGTGTTATGGAAGAAAAGGCCAATGAGAATTGGCGTGTGGAATTTGCATGCCACTCCCCCAGAAATACTGTATAAAAAGGAGTGCTACTTGCAAACACACACTCAGGTTTCGCACTGAGGAGCCAAGCCAAAGACTCCCATTTCAGCCATTTCAGCGGTTGGTTCAGTGTTGTGGCAAGAGGGAGACAATGTCTCGTTCCCTCCATCAGGGAACGGAGGTTACATCAGTAACCATGACATTCCCTATCTGTCACGCACTCGATGTTGTGTCGATGAGTTGACACTAGGGGCCCAATGGAAATCGCCACAAGAGCTGAACCGAGTTACGCAGACTGGAGGTGCGAGACGGGTAGAACTCTGTGTGCCTCGTAGCCAGTGCAGCAAGCCGTTGCGTAACTACCCCCAACACACTGGCAGGCATGAAGCAGTCCCCTACACCTTGGGGAGCGGCTAACTGCTCAGAGGTTTAAGGACTAGCTGGCCCAGCCATAGCCTTCTCTCTATTGTTCTCCCCAAAAAAGGAACAAAATAGTTCATCTGAGGGCCATATAAGGTCCATGTTGGGGGTGTCCCTCCAAAGAGGAGAACACCGTGGAGACCACACCCGGCCCCAAGAAGGGGAGGGGGGGGGGCTTCTAAGTGGAATACAACACAGCAACGCCAGAGGTCCAGTCACAGGTGCCAGAAGGTGGCCCGTCCCTGAGATGGAAGATCCTTCCTCAGGGGAATTCACCAGAGGGAGGGCTGTCGCAAGCAGCATGAGGTCCGAGAACCAAGTCCGGTGGGGGCCAATAAGGGGCCACTAGAAGGATCTGCTCCTTGTCCTCCCTGACACAACATCTGTGCAAGTAGGCTCGCAGCAATAGCCTCCACAGCGCAAGTAGTACCGCCAACAACTCGAGGCAGTTAATGTGCCAATGCAGTCGCGGGCCAGTCCAAGGGCCAGCGACTGTGTGCCCATTGCGCACGGCGCCCCAGCCACACTGGGAGGCATCTGTCATAACCACAATGTGCCTGGAGACCTGGCCTAGGGGAACTCCTGCTCATAGGAATGCTAGGTCTGACCAGGGGCTGAACAGATGGCAACAAGGCTGCGTGACGAGAATGTGGTGTATGGCGTGGTGCCATGTTTGTCTCTCGACTCGGGTCTGAGGCCAGTGCTGAAGTGGTCTCATATGCATCAACCTGAGCGGTGTGACCATCGCTGAGGATGCCATATGCCCCAGGAGCTTCTGAAAGAATTTCAGTTGGACTGTTGTATTCTGTCTGGGTGTACACAGACAGTTCAGCACGCACTCGTTGTTGAGGCACACTGTCATTGAGAACGATCTAACTCCATACTGAGAAACGAGATGCTCTGAACCGGGGAGAGCTTGCTCTTTTCACAGTTGACCCGAAGCACTGAGCACCAGGTCCCTTTGTGCACACAACGTGTTCTGCGAGTGAGCTAGAAGTAGCCAGTAGTCAAGATAGTTGAGAATGCCGACACCCACTTCCCTTAACGGGGCAAGGGCTGCCTCTGCGACCTTCGTGAAGCCGCGAGGTGACAGGTATGCGTCCTTCAGGTCTACTGCCGCGAATCAACCTTGATGCCGGACGCTTGCTAAGATGCGTTTTTGCGTCGGCATCTTGGATGGTAGGGATGGGCCATACCACTTTTTTTTTTAGATCCGATACCAATCATTTCAAGTCCAATATCGTCGCTACCGATACCAATACCGATACTTCTGTTAAATGTATTTTTTTGCGATTACTTGGGATAAAATGGGTAATTTTAAATAATATTTTTAGTTATTATTCAAGTCATTCTTTTTTTAGCCTAAACAGAAAATTATTAGACTTCTGTTTTGTTTACCATTACAAAAATTAACCATTTCACTACAGTAATTATAGTTTAACCATGGTATTTAGACACAATTAACCATGGTTACTACTACAATATTACTGTAGTATAACAATGGGTTGGTACCTTCATGTTAAATATGTATTTAAATTAATAGGTGTCATTAATGTTCCTTTTATTAGGCTACTGTGAAAATTGTTAATACTTTATTATTATTCTAACTAATAAACTAATTCATAATATGCAATAAACTGTTAATTGTTAATATGAGTGTAGTAATGTTCACTTCAACATGTTGTTATCTTGCATTAGCATACATAGCCTAGATAAAAAGTAATGGTTATTTTTTTTATTGGTGTGCTATTATGTGCTTTTCTGTGTAGATTGAAATTGTTTTCCTACTTAGAAATATACATTTTAATTATTTATTATCATGAGAAAAGGCACCACAGACAGCAGTATAAAGGGCAAAAAAAGAAGAAAAAAGGAGCATCAAAAAGGGATGCAATAACATGTAGAATTTTCACAAAATGTAATTGCATACATTAAATTTAAATGTATACACATATATTTATGTTTAGCAGGGAAATGAATATGCAGTGTAAATGATAGTTTCTCCAGGGATGCTTGGTGTCAGATGCTGGAAATGTCCTGCCCCTTACTGAAACGGAAAATATGATTGGTTAGCAATATCCAATCGCGTCTGAAATGAATGTTCGTAGTCGAACAGGTCTGTCTTGCCAGTGCATCTCCATGTGCATTTAGAGAGAATCTCTGTAAAAAAAAAAAAAAATAATAATTAAGCACCATTCACTCAACGGTGCCGCGGCATTGCGTTAATAAATTGGTTCCGGGTCTAAAGCTCATTGTTCTGGCGGCCATATGTATCATCACTTATTTCAGGTGGGCATACGCAAAATCCTAAAAGATATAGGAGGGCATACGACATATGCCTGCGTATGCCCCAGACTACACACCAGAAGCTGTTTCTCTGATTTTCTATAATTACCTCTACACGGCACTGATCCCTCTTGTTGGAACGAGTCTTGTGACGGAACTAATACTTGTCTGCTTGTGTTTTTCAGTGGAAGAAGAAAAAGTTCCCATCCTGCACAAGTATTTGCTAATATGGCCTAATCCTTTTTATTTCACTTTGAAGCTTTATGATTATTGTTCGTGGTAACCAAATAATAATATCCCTGGTAAAAAAAAAAAAAACATTATTTAGAATCAATATTGTTGTATGAGGATCGATATTTTTGATACAACATAAGTATCGTAAGTATCTGTACTTTTAGCATCGATCCGCCCATCCCTATTGGATGGGAGTCTGTGCAAAGCAGGCCTGGCCGGCCGCTTGGGTTCTTGGCGGCCGGCCAGGAGACAGGTGGCGTCTGCTTTTAACAGGTGGCTTGACGCCAGGGCCAGCCTACACGGAGCGTCCAGTGTAGGCACTGTAGGCTCTGTCGTGAGTGACGACATAAACCCACAGGCCCTGGACGGGAAACTCAGACTTGGATATATACACTATATATATAAGAAGCGCTGCTCAGCTGTCGAAGCGCCCAGGGGTGTTACTCAACACATCCGTTGTGTGTGAGGGGGAGAACCGCTGTAATGCGCCGTAGATACAACAGCTTTTCAGGAACACCAGGAGGAATTCAGCTCTGTGAATACGACCGCTCGGCTCCGAAGAGTAAATCTGAGTGTGTGTTTGCAAGTGGCACTCCTTTTATACCCGTATGTCCGGGGGAGTGGCATGCATATTCCACACGCCAATTCTAATTGGCCTTTTCTCAAAGATCAGAGATGTCTGGGCTCCCAAGGGTGAACCCCTAGTGTCAACTCATCGGCACAACATTGAGTGAGTGACAGATAGGGAAATATTTTTTCTAGATCGCTCGCCCACTGTCACAGACTTGCATTACCTTCAGTGCATAACTTTAATGTGAACACTAGGAAGGACCAATCAACCCATCGCTAAGCTCCGACATACCTACCAGTGTTTTCAGGAAACCGGCATCTTCTACCAGTGGAGAGAGAGCTTGCGTGCTCAAGTTTACCAGATTGAGTGACTAAACCGTCACCCTGGCAGAATATTTTCAAACTGTTCAAAGTGTCAAGATTTGATTGGGGGATTTCACCTATAGAATTCTGGCAACCTTACACATATCAAAATCTAATTCTGACAGGAAAATCGCCGTTATTAAAGTCTGTTATTTATCAAATGTTCTAAGTAATACAAGACACAATTAATCTAAAGGGGATAGGAAGGAGGGGATGGTGGTTTTACAAGGGGAATGCTTATTGGTATTTCTTGCAACAAGGGTGATGCCATTACCTTGCACCCCCCCTCAACTTGAGCCCTACCCCCAATAATCAAAACAAGCAAGTACAACCCCTCCATTATTTATACCATGATCAATGGAAACATGGGTCAAGCCAAATCTACGCCCTTGGTGTAAATTATCCAATACCCCACTCCCCCTAATAACCTTAGAGTTACAGTGCACATACATATTTCTGCATTAATTTCAAGAACAGAGAAAATTTCAGTTAATTCGTAACATTAAGATTTGTAACATTAAGATACATTTATAATGTGTGAAGAGCAAAATCAGTTTTGAGATGCATTTAAGGTGAGATTTGTGACTTTGAGGCTTGAACAGTCTTTTTCCAAGGCAGCCATTCTGAGAGAAATCTTGATTTTCATTACAATGACAGCTGTGTTGGTGCCAAAGTGCCTTTTGTTTATGGTGCCATACGGGAACATCAGAACATTTGTCCAAGTTTTTATTATCCAGTGCAAATGCTTCCCCCAAATGTTTCTGTATTGACAGATAATTTACTTTGCTGCCCCCAGTGACATGTGCCTACAATACAGACTCCACCGAATAATATGGGTGTTGTAAAAACATTAAGCAAAGTCACATTGTGTTATGCCTTCCTTTATTTACAAGGCATGAAACTAGAGAAACGGCAATGTCTAATTTCCTTGGCTAAAGACTAACTCACTGCAGCAAGCTGACAGAGCTTTCAGTAAACAGCCAGAGGGGCCTCTCTAAGTTCAGCAGGTCTTATCAGATCACAACAGTAGGTTAATTCCATTCTTTCTGCTCAGCTAGCACATCTAGTGGCTCTTTCCTCTCCAGTGCAACAACATTGAGATGACATTGGGAGATTTCATCTTGATGTGTAAAGGGTGATGTTAGAGTTATATGATGCTTGGTGTGTTCTGATGCTTTTTTGTTCATGCACAATACATCACATCTGTTCATATAATGGACAGTGTAGATTTGTTCCCTCTGATGGACCATTAAACGGATAGTTCACCCAAAAATAAAAATTCATCATATGATTATATGATTCATGTCATTCCCATATGTCTTTCTTTCTTCCGTGAAACAGAAAAGGAGATATTAAGCAAAATATTGTGGTCTGACAGCCTCAGTCACCATGCTTTGTCATTGTATGGAAAAAAGGAAGAGCAAAGAAAGTGAATAGGGACTGAGATTAGCATTCTGCATAATATCTCCTTTTGTGTTCCATGGAAGAATGCCATACAGGATTGGAATTATCTGGGGGTGAGTAAATGACAACAATGATTTCCATATTGGGTGAACTATTCTTTTATTTACAATTCTGCTTATTAATACTGTAAGGTAAATGTCATGATACCATCCATGTAGTTAAAACTTTAACTTTTCTGGATAACGGTACCTGATCTGGATATCCAGAGATCTCTTAAAAATTGTGCAACCCCACATACACATGTGTGGACGTTGCATTTTGGCTTCGCTATACGCAACTGTTATAAATCTAAGTTTGTGGGCGATGGAGCAGTCAGGAGACAGCGAACAGTTGAGGTGCATCTTTATTGCACATACACACATAAACAAAAATAGTCTCTCAGTAGCCAACTCAAATATAATATAATTACTCTTAATATGGTGCTGCCAGACACGCGCACACACCACTTCCTTCAGCCACAGTCTCTCCCTCCTCTGACACTCTGACAAGCCTTATCAGGTCTCCCTCCGCCATCATTATAATGAGAGACTGGTGTTAGTGTAATTACAACCCAGGTGACAAGCCTTACCACTTTCCCTCTCCTGCAGACAGACACATGATCATGTTCCCCCATGCCACATACCCCCACCGCCAACTCAGGCCAGGGCAAGAACAGCAAACTGAATCGCAAGACGCTCCTTTCCATAGCTTGGTATAATTTCACAACTTAGTCCTTCTAACCACACATTTATTCATTTATTTATTTTGCATGTTTATGAGGGGCTACTAGTTACAAATCAAAAAGAGGAAAAAACCAGCAGTCACGCTCAGGTCTCAGGAGGTTAAAGTAAAACATTGGATGGGATAAATCATTAATTCCCACTGTGAGAATTTGTTTTGTGAATGATTCAGTGACAGGGGATCTGCTGTGTGGGTGTTTGATAGAGTGATTCAGCAGACAGGCTTACTATCACCATGCAAAGAGCCTTTGCCACTGCGTTCTTCCAACCTCTCAGTGTGTCTGCCTTGATGGATGTCTCTTCTTGTGGATCTTTCCATGGTGCATATCCTGTTTTGTTCTGTCTTCATCTGCTCTGAGAATTCAGGCAAAAAAAATAAACAAAAAAATTGGTGTTGTAAAAAATACTATTCACTCTACAGTAAAGAAAATGCACTTGCAGACAGTTTTTAATGACTATACAATAAAGAATATATAATTTAGGTTGTTTTAATGATAACTAGCAATATATATATATATATATATATATATATATATATATATATATATATATATATATATATACACACACACACATTCAATATAAAACAAACTGAATGGATAACTGCAACACAAAGCCATACATTTTGAAACAAAACTGAAAAGAAACCTCATCCTCTACTTTCAACCTGTATGTCAGTGATGCATTTTACAATATAGAACACAATGATAGTGATAATAATCATGAAAACATTTATAAAAGCATTGGAGCATGACGGTAATTCTGTGTTACTGTTTCATGGTGTGTGTACCACCTGGGAGTTTTAATAGTTTCTGAATTGGATAGTATTTTTTTATTCTGTAGATCCTCTGCACAGTTTCTGAAAGGGAGATTAGTTTTCAGCCAGCCAGGTGTGAATTATGTAAATTGACAAAGGCTTTATGAGATCTCTGATTATTCTGAATTCCCTTGTACGTTGAAAACATTTTAAACCCTCAGTTACGTACCATTGTAAATTATTTCTGTTCAAATGAGCCTTTCATGAGGAATATTTCCTTTTAAATGTATATTGTTCCTCCTACACTGATACAATACCAAGATATATCCTTGCCCTTGCTCCTTGTCCCATACAACTATTATCTATAAGTATGTGGGCCAAAATGTCCTACTCTGATTCCCTCCATTTTATTATCTGCTCATATTAGTATTTCCAGGGTCAGAACAATTGTTTTGCCTTTGAAACTATCGAGATAGGAAAGACTAATACAGTTTCTCAAAATTTGCTGTAAACATACTATAGCTATAGAAATAGCTAATATCTTTACTGTGATGGAAAATCTTAAGAAATAGCAGCTTAAACCAATCTTAGCATGTAATTTAGCTGGTTAGTGACTGGTTTTAGGGAGATTTTGGGTACTTTTTAGCTGGCAAGTCTAGCTGAAGGCCATCTCCAGCTAAGACCATTTTAAATTAAGACAAGCCATTTTAGGCTGGTTTAAGATGGGGTTTTTATTTGCAGTAGGATCCAGCCTCATAATTAGCATGCAAACTGACCTTGAATGATTTATAGTCCTCATCTGATCAAGGTTGCATTACATTACTGTCACATACTGCTTACATAATGCTTACTCCATTTTATTATTTCATTTGTGGAAAATGCTTGGCAAACAATTTTTAGTTCATCTTATGTTTTTTTTTAAGATCCCAAGAGCATTGATCATGATGTTTTAGGGTTTTACAATAATCCACACAGAAATTTGTTATGTTCTTCTTTTAATAAAAGAGAGAACTCTTTTGATTTGTCGGCTGAAAGCTATAGAGCTATGGCATGTATATTGACAGAGCTAGCCAACACCCAACAGAGCACCCAAGCACCCGGTTGTCATATTCACTTCACTTTGTCTCAGAGCACATTAACAAGGCAGATACACTAAATGAGCAGTAATTACCAGATTGAAATCATTTGAATAAGACAGATGTTATGCTAATTACTATGAATAATTAAACTACGGTCAATTCGATTTTGAGCATAGATTACACATTTTGTCATTAAGAAGCGTTCTACTGTATGTTCTGAGCAGTGGCGGGCCGTGCATTTAAAGTCTAGGCCTTTAGTGTGATTCATGCCATTAAGAAAACACAGTTTCACAATGAATAAGACACAATATGCTTTTGAGCATCATGCATTATGACACAGATAACTAATAATACCAATTGACAATTTAAAAACACATCCAAGCACAAAAGCCAAAACTTGAAACGACACTTAATGCTCAAGCAAGCCTAATTTGAACTGCAGCATGAATGGTTGGGAAATGAACGTCTCCCGACAGACATTCAAAAATCATAATTTTCATTTTGATCTACCAATGAGGTCTATAATATCTGGAAAAAATCTATCTAAAAATATTTGTGATTTAAATGTTGCTTGCAATAAATTTCATTTCATTAGGGTACACGGTTATGCTGCGTTCCATTCAAGTTGGATGTGGGAAATTATTACTTGATGTCTCTAATCTTAAATGCAGTCCATTCCCCGATATTCAGAAGATGACGTTTAAGAAAACAAAACTGCAATGCTCCCGTTAGCTTAGCAGGAGTTCCACTCTCATTGGAGATGTCTAGCAAACCAACTGATAAACAATGCTGCAGCACTAGCATTTGTGCAACAGGTGCACGATTATCAAAAGAGATTATAATGTTTTATACACCTGTTTCTGAACAAACAAGCTTTAATATCATGTAATGTGGAAACAAACCTATTTATCGATATTACTTAATAAAGTGAATGTTTATCACTTTGTATATCTTACTGAGTGTCGACATGTTTGTGTGACATCATGCACCTGCATCTCGCAAAATCGGAGTTGAGAATTTCTGCACGAGTCTTCAAGTTGTAATTTTGACTTAAAGATGCATTCCATTGCACTTTTCCTAGTAGGAAGTTGGAAAATCCGACTTTCCGAGTTGAATTGAATGTTGTGCTACTCTTCAAAACTTGATCCAACACTGAATGCTCCAGCAGACTAATTTACACTTAGAAAACTCCTGATGTTGCTAAAACAATGCAAAAAGCACTTACCAATTTACTTGAAGTGAAAATCAGTCCTCCTTTCCTGTTTAAAAAATGTATCAATCACACGGTGATGCATAACATCTCAGGTTTGTAAATCCATAAGGATCTCTTTCTCAACGGCAATGCCAGCAGTGATGACAGCCGACTCGTCAACAAGATCTTGTGCTCTTCTTCACTTTCAAATTAAGTACATCACTTAAAGTGTGATTGCGTCACTCAAGGCCAGCTAGAAGGCCTCGTCCGGGACATATCCTAAAGATCACACCCACCAAGAACAAATAGATCAATGTGATTGGCTGATGAATCTGACAATCAGACATTAGATGTGCATTCATTTAACTGTTGAGGGATTCTATAGAAATTCTGAAGGCCTGACAATGTGGAGCTCAAACTCACACGCTGCTTCTGGCGTGCGGTTTGTGAAACAGCTGTGATGCTTCACTTGTAAGCATCAAGTGAATGAACGTTTTGTTTTTCTCTATTTGTTTGTAGATTAATTAAGAGTAGAAAGCGATTAAAAAATTAATAGGCAAAAAGGTGATTGAGAATGAAAAGATGAAAAATATTTTTGCATGTTAGGCCAATAGTGAAGGCTTTGCTGGCCCTGAGAATTCACCACTGGTTCTAAGAGTGCTGATATTTAGTAAAACAGATATTTTAGTAAAAGAACTCTTCACTTTTCCAGAGTATGTGAGTGGTGCGGAGAGGATGTGGAGTGGGGATACAGTTGAGTGATTTGTATTTGGTGGAAGAGTAGGGGTGGGTGGTATGACCAAAATCTTTTATCATGATATGAATAATTTATATCATGATAACGATTTATCAATAAAAATTGGTTAATATATTAAATAACCATATTGTATTGTTAGTTTTGGATAAACCAGTCAGTGAATTAAATAATTTATACATTAAAACTACTTTCTTTTATAATTTTTTCTTTATTTGGAACTTGACAAACACTCAAAGTAAAAAAGACAAAAAAACAAACAGAAAAAAAAAACACTCAACTTGGTTTTTAAATCAACATAAAATAATGAAAAAATTATAGTATGCCAAATTTTAGTCTGATATGTTGTTGACCAATATTATTATTATTATAAACTTTCCTCAACAAAATCAATATCTTCTCAAATTAAGGGAACAAAGAAAATAATACATAAGTAAAAATGTATCCAACAAATATAAATACTTATTTAAGATATATGGATATCTGAAGGCAAACATGGCCTTTGTTTCCTATTATCAAACATTATTCAAACAGAATTTTAATAAGGGTGATGACGTTTAGTTTAAAACCCCTTTATTTTGGAGTATTACAGTGTTGTAGATGTTTTTCCCATCAGTGGTGGTTAAAATTTCAGGCTGTCTACATGTTTGATATGTTTGACTTCCTCGATAGAGCTTTAAATGTAAAAAATATTCACTTTTTTTAAAAAAAAGTTTTGTTGTCGTCACCTCGATTTTGAGTGGCACAAGTGATCCCGTTCTGCACTCTCCTGCCTTTTATCCAAAGCGACTTACAAAATGAGGAAGGATACATCATAGGCAATTCATCTTAAGAAGACAGTAACACTGTGACAAGGAGGGTGTGGCCAGGTCGAGAGGATGCACGCTGAGTTGACCAGCTGGGTTGACCGGCTGGTTCCAGCTCCATTCCTGCTTCATGTTGGACTCCACTGCTACATGTTGCTGAATGATGATGACTAAATGCAGCCGTTGCAAGCCAAACATCACTTCAGTCTATTATGATGGACTTCAGAGGATGAACTGATGCCAACTCCAACCTTGGACTAAGGATAGACCTCACCGAAATTACCAGCAAGGTTGAACTGCATTGCACCTCACTGATCTCTGCCTGCATCACCTTAGTCTAATGATCGACTACACTCTTGAAATAGAATACATCAACTATCAATTAATTGCCAACAAAAGCCTTTATAAGCCAACTAACAAGGACAATTGCATCTATGTGAACTTCTGCAGTTAATCCAGGATGAACTTCAAAGACATTGGTCATTAATCTTACAGTTCATACAAACTGTCCCTTAACACTTACTTAGTTTAATAATTTTAAACCATGACCTTCACTATACATAAGTGATATTGGCATTATATTCATGATGTTAGCCAGAGGGGAACTGGCCCCCACAGTGAGTCTGGTTTCTCCCAAGGTTGTTTTTCTCCAATAGAGAAAAGTAATAATAATAATAATAATTTATAGTAGCCTATTGATGAAAAGAAATACTAGCTGAAACACATTTTGAAACTTTAACTACAACTGCCACTGTTGATATAATAATGAAGTCTAATTCATTCTACCTTTAGATTATTTCATATGAAAGAATAACATTTTATCAAAATGTAACAGTCACTTTTACTCATGTAAAATCGTGAAACTTTGTAAAGATGATTTTATTTAATTTTTTAGGGCATAACACAGAGTTGCTCTTTTCCTCATCAGTGCAGTTTGGCATGTCGGGGCTGCCTGTTTGATGGGTTTGACTTGACTTCCTTTGTGACGCTTTAAACTAGAAACGTCTTATTAGAATTTAAATGGGTCACAGTAATTTTAAGGTTTGCGTACTACAATATCGAGGGAATATCTTCAGGATATAAAGCTGGAACATGAACAGTTGGTACTGATCCATGCTTGAGAATAAAAAAAAATGAAAATCCTGCTTTATAGTGACACTCATTCACAAAGCAGTTCGGTGTAAATGATTTGCACAAACAAACACACATTTTTGTATGTTTTGGGGCACATTTCCTTCAAAAACAAAACTTGTCCACTGCGTCTTCAGTGGCTCTGATGCCGGGAGTGCATGAAGACTCTTTATGTTAAATTTTACAGCCAACAACAGAACACTTATGATGCTTATGAAGCTGAAACATTGTTGTTCTCACTGTATTTGCTCCAGCGCAGAAAAAATCATGGTCGAGGCCTGCTCTAACGTGACGTCACTTTAGAGCAGAAACGAAAGCCGTTCATTTTGACACATTGTTTTTGATTAATAGAATTATAAGAAAGAGGAGTGGGTGGACTTTTAACATTGTAGGGCGGCTGTGTATACACACTGCCGACTCACATTTATGTACAAACACCACGTATAAGTGCATTTTGCATAATAGGTCCCCTTAAGGCCCGTGCAGACCTGTAGTACGGAGCAGAGACAATTGAGTTTCAGCAGAGAATTGAGCTGAGAAAGAACATGAGACAATGGTGAAACTCTGTCAAGTGTTGGGCATCTCCAGCACAAAAGCTCAGCTGAATCAGTGTTTGTAAACAATGTTTATGGTCAGGTAAACACGTGGTGCCCTCTCATTTGGGTCAGAGTTAGGGGACCCCCAAGAGCTCGAACCCAATTTGAACACTGCTTATGGCCAGATCACAGTCCTGCTGAACTACTCTGCCCATGTGATATTGCTTAATTATCATCTGTCCTAATAACATTAATTCATTAAAATCAAAGAGTTGTTTAAATATTAAAATAAATTCCTGGTATACTGGATTACAGGAACCGCAACATTGATTAATGGATTACCACACTTAATAAAGACTTTTAGAAAAAGTAGATGGGAGAGTTTTAAAACAAGGAGATGAGAGAGAACATGACCTTAAGTTGGGCTGCCTTTCTGCCATTCAGGAAAACTTCAGAGACATAAACTGTGGATTATGGGCAATAAAAATAGGCAGTGTCAAGCATGCCATTTTACTAATGTCTTTCACACTGCATTTCTTTTTCATGAGTTCACAAACTTCCATAACTTGGAGGGATCGCCAACTGTCATTTTTGAACAGCGCAATGTCTCACAAAATGGATTAAGCTATTAGCTAATAATGAACATGTTGCACTCGAGAAGAGGAACATCAGTGACACTGAACTACTGAAGATTACAAGATAATGTTAATTAACATAAGTGGGCTAAATCAGCCATGGCGCTTCTAAATACACCATTAAAATAAATGTTATTTCTGAACATATTAACAATCATAAAAGGGACTAAGAGGTTTTAGGGTTGGAGAGCTAATAGTGATACACAATTAAAAAGTTAAAGATTTAGTCATTTGATGTCCTCATTGGTTGAATACGTTTGAGATGGAGCTAATTTCTTAGTTTTTTTATGGGCTCTTTTTGTCATTACAGGACAGAGCAACAGGAAAATATTTTGTGAGAGAGGGGGAATGTGATTTCTAAATAATGCAGGCCGTATTTAAATCTGCTTGATTTAAAAATATTGCATTTAACAGCTTCATTAATTTCATGTTTTTTTGTTGTTTGTTTGTTTTTAACAGTGCCAATTCTTGTTCTAGACATTTGATCACACGTTTTGACTAAAAAAAGGGGAAATGATTGATAAGTAAATACTGTAACAATTTAAATGAGTAGCCTATACTCTTACATGCATTTACATAAAAGTTGTGTTAGAAGCACAAGAAAAGATAAAAGTGTTAAATCTGAATTATGTGTGCTATGCAGAGGTGAGTAGTAATGTGTTACATTTACTCTGTTACATATACTTGAGTAACTTTTTGGGAAATTTTTTACTTTTAGAGTAGGTTTAAAAGTGGGTACATTTCACTCTCACTCAAGTAAATTTGTAATGAAATGTTTGTTACAATGTGAGGTGTTCCTGCAGTTACATTACTGGGTTTAATTTTAATTAATGTGTAAGTTATTTAGAGATTATTGAATGGGACTTTTATGACAGCGGAAGTTCACACAGCTGTGCGCGCTGTCAAAGACTGTCACTCAAGCCGAGTCCATCACTGCTGCAGCATCATGCTCTGAAGTGAAACACTTTCTTCACTCTGCACAGTAAAAAAAGTATAGTTTAGTTATGCAATGGCTTCATTTAACGCCAAAACAAGCAGCAGCCTTTATCCCTCTCGTCGGCTTGATTAGCCTGATTAGGCCCCGCCCCCTCCTTCTCGCAATTTGATACCAATCTGTCCTTTGAAAATCACATTTCCAATGACTGTAGAACAGCATTCTTCCACTTGAGAAATATTAATTACGACACATGCTGTTGCTGATGCCAAAAAATTAATTAATGCATTCACGACTAGATTATTGTAATGCATTACTGGGAGGATGTCCTGCAAGTTCAATAAAAACTTAAATTGGTTCAAAATGCAGCTGCCAGAGTGCTGACTAGAACCAAGTAAAATGATAATATTAGCCCAATTTTATCGTCGTTACATTGGCTAACTGTTAAATTTCTTATTCATTTTAAAATTCTGTTAACTACATACAAAGCTTTGAATGGTCTAGCTCAACAGGACTTAAGTGACCTTCTGACAAGCTATATTTTGACACGTTCATTGCGATCACACAATTCTGGATTGTTAATAATTCCAAGAATAGAAAAATCCACAAAAGAAGGTAGATCCTTTTCATACTTGTCTCCAACACTGTTTGGGATGTAGACACTCTCACTCAGTTTAAGTCTGACTAAAGACTCATCTATTTAGCCTGGAGTGAATTTATCCTTCAACTCACAATTAGGCTGCTTTAGTTAGGTCTCCCAGAACCTGAAACATTTATCTTGATCTATAACTCTGCCTAAAATGCAATGTCATCTACGCTAATATTATTCTATTTGTTTCCATTCATATCCTGAGGTTACCAGAGCCTGCCAGATCCAGCTCTTTTCCTGCTTGGTGTTGGACTCCAGCTCACTGATCTCTGGCTGTATCACCTTGGTCTGGTGATGGACTACACACTTGAAATGGAATAGATCGACCATCAATTAATTTCCAACAAAAGCCTTCATCAGCCAACTAACAAGGACAATTGCATCTATGTGAACTTCTGCAGTTAATCCACGATGGACTTCAAAGACATTAACATTAATCTTACAGTTCAAACAAAATATTTATTGTTTATTTTTTAAAACACTGGACCTTAACGCTTACTTAATTTACAAATTTAAAATCATGACTTGCACTGCACACAGATAAGTAATATAGCCATTATATTCATGATGTTATCAGAGGGAAACTGGCCCCCACAGTGAGTCTGGTTTCTCCCAAGGTTGTTTTTCTCCATTAACCAACATTTTATGGAGTTTTGTGTTCCTTGCCACAGTCACCTTCAGCTTGCTCACTGGGGTTATTAATACAATTATGATTTAATTATTTAATTTCTATACACATTTTATAATCACATTTAATCAAACTACACAATGATTGTTGTAAGACATTATAGATATTACAGTTTCATTTCCTGTAAAGCTGCTTTGAAACGATGTGTGTTGTGAAAAACGCTATAGAAATAAAAATGGTTTGACTTGGTGCAATGGCATCAGTTGATATGAGTGAAGTTAATATAAAATACCTCCCTGTCTGCATCTGCATCTGCCTCAAGCCAAAAGCTTTGCCACCATTCAGTTTCCCAGAAATATCTACCACTGAAAACAAACAAACATTCAAAAATACCTGGAATGCAAGTCTATTTAAAACGTTTTTTGAAGAGAATTCTACCAGAGGCAATGAAAGATATGAAATACATCATTGCTGAAGATGGAAAAGTAAATATCTGC
Organism: Xyrauchen texanus; assembly: GCF_025860055.1. Taxonomy (NCBI): domain Eukaryota; kingdom Metazoa; phylum Chordata; class Actinopteri; order Cypriniformes; family Catostomidae; genus Xyrauchen; species Xyrauchen texanus. The sequence continues at coordinate 21,286,883 of NC_068309.1, read as the reverse complement.
AAACATTTTATACCTGGCAAGCATAAAGATGCTGGTTGGGAAACCATGTCCCTGTGTCTGTAAGTAACAAAACACTCTGGTGACTCGTCACTTAAACACTAGAATAAAAGACAAGGAAAGAGAGACCCCCATACCCCACTTAATGTTAAAAAAAATTGACCTTTACCGTTTTATCATTGGTGTATAAAACAAATACTCTGTTTCTATGCTGTGAAAGACATTACATGCAGCATTCTATTGTGGTTAAATCATTTTTCTTAACAATTGCTTCAAGATATAATCAATACAAAATATGTTACAGGACATAAATAACAGCTACCACTCTACTAAAATAAATTGCGCTGTTCAAAACATTTATCATGCATATTTATACTCCATAAACCAGCCATTATTATTGATGCATTAGTTGGGTCTCTTTATTTTAAATTGTGCACAGAATATGACAATCGAAAATGAATGATTTTCTGAAAATGACTCTATTAATTCATATTCTTCCTTCATATCTATTTTTGCCATGCCTCACAACAGTATGATACACCGGTTGCATCCTGTAAACTAAACTCAAAAAAGCATACAATTGCATAAAGATAAAATGAGCATGTTAGCAGCGATTACCTGATTTAATTTTATATGCTGTATTTAAAGAATTTGGTGTTTTTTGCAGAATCATATTCATTTATTATTTTATAAATATGGTACACAAATGCTATTCTGCTCTGTATTCCTGTAATGCACTTCTTATCTGACACATTATTTTTAATAGACACAAAATTAGTTTTAATCCCCAACACCAAGTCACACAAATTTCTACTTTTTGTCTGTATTTTCTAGATGGCCTTGAATGTGTAATGTATGACAATGCATTATAAAATATACATCTTTGGATACATCCATATTACGCTGTACATTAAATATTTGCAGATGGAAACTGATTATTGTTCAAATATATTATATAATTTCCCATCATGCTGTGTCTGAGGAGGGCAATTGCCTTGATTCTTGAAACACTGGAGATGCAATAGAGTGCAAGAGGAAATAAAATGATGCCTAAACAATAAAATAAAAATAATGCAATAAATAAATCAAAACACTGAAACGCACTGATTATTCTATCATCGTCAAGCTGATAATGAAAAGTAGAAAATGCTTATTGCTACAGTGCTTGCAAAAGAACTTGTCAGCATTTTGAAATGACAGTTTGAAATGAGCAGGGAAGCAGAGGGGTTTTAACTGCATTTACAGTATACAACCTTAAAAAAGAAAGATTATATCATAAAAAGGATTTTTTTTAATCATCGGTCATGATTTTCGATTAGCATGACTATAATTGATGTTGTTTGTTCTTTAGAGCATTCACATTCCATTTATTAATTTGGCAGGTGCTTTTATCTTACACTGCAATAAAGTTCCCTATCGAGAGGTCTCTCCTATTGCGTAAGTAGCTTACGCTATGGGAAAACTCCGTTTCTCGAGAAATATTGAAGTCTTTATGTAAAACGCATTGCAGCTGCACAGCAGACAGTGATGAGCGAGGCAGCTCGGTCATTGGCTGTGCTGCGGCAACTGCTCGAACCAGTGACGGGCGACTTAGAACGCGCGACCAATGGGGCGCGTCCCGCATTCAGCGTGCTCAGAGCCTGCTGAAATTAGCATATGAGGGCTATATAATGAACGCCCCGTCATGCCAGTTCTTTTAGATTTAATCTCCTTCAGCGAAGACCTTCTCTTCGCTGGATCCTCCGGATTTTTGGAGTCTTTCGCCGCCGTGGACAAGCTTACAGCTGGACTGCTGAGAGGACGCCGGCATCTTCAGCCGCCTTGAAGCCTTCTGCTACGCCATCCGGCGCGATCGCATATCCTTTACTGAACAAGCGTTAGCCCCGCGACGCTTTTAAGAGTAAAAGAGTTATTTTCCAGGCGTTGTTTCAAATGCCTTCAGCCTGTGCCTCGTGCAGAGGCCCTCTTCCGACGGAGATCGGCACACCATCTGCACTCGCTGCCTGGGTCTGGACCACGCAGAAGCTGCACTCATTCAGGGCGGATGCCCTGAATGCGACTCCTGGGCCTCGCCGAGCTGCGCACTCGCTTTGCCGCTTTCACCGCAGCTGAGCCGGCTGCCCCGTGCTGCCACCTCTGTTCGAGCCGCGCAAGAAAAGCGCCGCCACAGAGGCTGCCAGAGCACCCCGACTCTGGTGATGTCACGCCGGCTCAGTCCCCGCGGGCATCACCGCTACCAGATGTCTCCCCACCGCCGGTCCATTTCGCGAGAGCGGACCTGCACCCCTCCAACAAAGCGGTGGGTCTCGTCTCGTTCGGCACATCAGGGGACGACGACGGAAAGGATGACAGCTTCTCTCTTGACGCTGCATCCGACGACTGGCGGGGCTCGTTCGACCCCGCGCCATCGGCATCAGCGGACACGAGTACGGGCACCAGCATGGACTCGGAGATCGTCCGTATCCTGTCTAAGGCCGTGGAAGACCTCGGGCTCGACTGGTCTTCTCTGGAAGAACCCGCCCGCAGCCGGCTGGATGAGTGGTTCCTGCAGGGGCGCCGGCAGGCCCCCTGACAGAGACCCTCTCCTTTCTTCCCTGAGGTGCACGACGAGCTCACAAAGTCGTGGAAAGCCCCGCACTCGGCTCGCCTAAAGCCTTCTTTCTCTTCTTCGCTCTCCTCAGTGGATGGCGCGAGAGAAAGAGGCTACGAGGCAACTCCGCCCCTAGAGGAGACTGTGGCCAACCATCTATGCCCACCCTCCACCGCTGGATGGAAGGCCAGAGCTTCTCACCCATCGAAGCCGTGCAGAACCACATCAGCTCTCACCGGTCAGCGCATACGCCGCCGCCGGTCAAGCTGCGCCAGCGCTGAATTCGATGGCGGTTCTACAAGTGTTTCAGGCCAAACTTCTCCGCTCTATGGACGAGTCTGGACCTGAACCCAACGCTTTAGGACCTGCGCAGTGCTACGGACGTAGCTCTGCGAGCCACAAAGGCCACCGCCCAATCCATTGGCCGGGCCATGGCTAATTTGATCGTCCTTGAGCGCCATCTGTGGCTAACGCTAACGGAGATGAAGGACGCGGATAAGGCACCCTTCCTTGATGCACCTGTCACTCCGAGCGGCCTGTTCGGACCTACGGTGAGAGATTTCATGGAGCGCTTCACTGAGGTGCGGAAGGATTCGCAAGCTATGCATCACTTCCTGCCTAAGCGCTCCAGCTCATCTCAAAAACCGCAGCAGCGAGCCAGGGCAGAGCCGCCTGTCTCCCAGCCGAAGAGCAGACCTGAAAAGGACGCTCGACGCCGCTCGCGTTCCGCTGGCCGAAGAAAGCCGCAGGAGCAACGAGGCCCTCGACCCAAAATCACCCTGAACACAGAGCCTCGTAAGTCTTCCTAGCAGCAGGAAGAAAGAGAGGAGTACGCGCCTCGCAAATGCCGGACCGCTCCTCGCAAAAACATTTAAAACATTACCCAGTCCCCTTACAGGCGGCTGGAAATGTCTATACAGCAGTCAATGGGCCAGTCATAAAACTCGCTCACCTGCAATCAAACGCCGTTTTCATGGCGACACACAGAAATCACCAAAAGAGTCATTTTCTGCCTGTGTCACTAAGGGTTCACATGTCCACACTAAAGTGCACATTCCCACATATCAATACTGTCCAAACAGTGCCAAACACCTCCCCAGCTCAGGCTGGATGTCTCAAAAATGTAGATCGTGTGCCTATTGTCATGTATGCACCACTACACACAAGCACTGTTCCCACAGTTATAAACACTTCCCCAGTAAAAACGGGAAGTGCTATAAGTGTAGCGCGTGTGCCTGCCGTATTGCACGCACCCCTACACACAGCTACCCACACAGTTTCAAACAGCTATGCCGCAAACATCACAGATGCAATGCGCGAGCTAAGAAACTCCCCCTAAATGCGTAAAGCTTTATGAATGTGGCGTGCGTGCCCATAATGATGAATGCACCTCCACTTCAAAACACTGTTCATACAGTTTCAAGCACCTCTCCGACTCATGCTGTGAGCATTTCGGAAATAGCGCATGTGCCTGCACTCTCACACGCACCTCTGCACTCGGCACTCAATCACGGCTGCTCAGCAGCACTGCGCGCTCTGAGAGCCGTAGATTCTGTGTTAGCACAAAGCGATTTGCCGGCGGGCCCATACGCCACTGCGACACGCCCCAGCCGGCATTCAGCCCATATCTGTGCGAGCAGAAGCCTGGGAAAAATCCCAGACATGCCGAAATGGGTTTTGAACATAATAAAACACGGATACTCACTTCAATTCGCTCGCAGACCACCCCGCTTTTCAGCGGTGGTCGAGACGAAAGTGAGGAAAGATGTGTCACATGTTCTACGCACCGAGGTGCTCAAACTGATAGAGAAGGGCACTATAGAAACTGTTCCTCCCTCTTTGAGCGAGGCGGGTTTTTACAGCCGCTATTTTCTCGTCCCGAAAAAGGACGGTGGCCTTCGCCCCTTCCTGGATCTCAGACATCTGAACAAAGCGTTAATGATTCGCTCGTTCAGAATATTAACAACCAAACATATCCTCGCGCAAGTTCGCCCTGGGGATTGGTTTCTATCAGTGGATTTGAAAGACGCTTACTTTCACATCCCGATAGCGACCTCAACACAGGCCCTTTCTGAGATTCGCTTTCGAGGGACAGTCATACCAGTACACAGTACTACCATTCGGCCTATCATTGGCCCCCCGTACATTCACGAAATGTATGGACGCGGCACTTTCCCCTGAGACAGCGGGAGTGCGGATACTGAAATACCTCGACGATTGGCTAATCATAGCACAATCAGAGGTTCAGTTAATGACACACAGATCTTGGACTATCAGCCATTTACAATGCCTGGGTCTGAGAATAAATTTTGCAAAGAGCGTGCTATCCCCAGCCAGAATATTTCTTTTCTGGGAATAGTGCTAGACTCAGTGCAGATGACAGCGACCTCTCATCAGAGCTGCTCTCTATTCGACGCCTTGCAACATCGTTCAGAACGGGCGCGCACGCCCCCGTCAAACGATTTCAGAGAATGCTCGGTCTCATGGCCTCGGCATCAGCTGTACTCCAGCTAGGATTGTTGCACATGCGTTCTCTCCACTTTTTGATCAGAGCGAATCACGGCTGTATAAAAGCCCTGAATCCTTGGAAAGCCATAAACTGGTATCAAACCGGCGTGAGTCTTGGCGTGAATACGCGGAGAAAAATGATCACGACAGATGCCTCCAAAATAGGATGGGGGTCCCTTTACGAGGGCAGGCCTGTTTCCGGGTTTTGGTCAAACCCGGAAAAGCGCCTACACATAAACTGTCTGGAAATGAAAGCGGTCGCCTTGGCTCTCAGAGCCCTGCTTCCGTACCTGCAAAATGAACACGTCCTGGTCCGAACGGACAACATGACGGTAGTTTCGTATATAAATCGCCAAGGTGGACTCAGGTCGAGCTCCCTGCACTCTATGGCCAGGAGCTCATCCTATGGTCACAACACCACCTGCGCCGCTAAGGGCAGCGCACGTGCCAGGCATCCTGAACCAAGGAGCGGACATGCTATCCAGAGACAAAGTTCTCCCAGGAGAATGGTCTCTCCACCCTTTGACGGTTCAGTGGTTATGGCGAACCTTTGGCGAGGCAGAGGTCGACCTCTTCGCCTCCAAGGAAAACGCCAGACTGACCTCTCTTCTTCTCAAAAGCACTGACGCTCGCCCAAGTTTGGCCGAGCCGCCCTTGTATGCTTTTCCCCGATCACGATGCTGCCTCAGGTCATCAGTCGGATCAGGGAGGTGAAATGTGCAGTGCTCCTGGTAGCCCCACTCTGGAAAAACCAGACGTGGTTTCCAGAGCTGGTACAGATGATGCAATCTGCCCCATGGCCGATTCCGCTGAGGCAAGACCTCCTCGGACAGGCCAGCGGGATGATTCTTCATCCCCGCCCGATCTGTGGGCCCTCCATGCATGGCCCCTCAACGGGTTCCCGAGAACCTCCCCAGTGGAGTTCTGAAAACCATTACTGAGGCGCGAGCCCTCTACGAGGCCTTGTATGCCCAAAAGTGGAAAGTGTTCAGTGACTGGTGTGATACCAAGAGCTTGAACCCCAAAACGTGCGAGATACCAAGTGTACTCGCCTTTTGCAGGAGCTGCTGGAGGCGGGCCGCACACCCTCCACGCTCAAAGTCTATGTGGCTGCCATAGCGGCGTCACACAATCCTGATAAAGGACATTCATTAGGAAAAAACGATCTGATCGTTCCTTTCCTAAGAGGCGCTAGGAGAATGAACCCTCCTCGCCCATCTTCGGTGCCGATCTGGGACCTGGCCACGGTCCTGGACGCACTCAAAGGTGCCCCGTTCGAACCTCTCCGAACCGTGCACCTCAAGCAGCTCTCACTCAAAACCACGCTCTTGCTGGCACTCGCTTCAGTTAAAAGAGTGGCCGACCTGCACGCGCTGTCATCAAGTGCTGCTTGCCTGGAATTTGGACCTAACGACTGCAGAGTTGTCCTTAGGCCAAAGCACGGGTATATTCCTAAGGTGCTCTCTACACCCTTCAGAGCACAGGTGATATCTCTGGCAGCTTATCGCCCTCAGCAGATCGAAGGTGATGCAAATTTACTCTGCCCGGTCAGGGCGCTAAGAGTATATTTGGAACGTTCTGCCCTGTTCAGACAGACGGAACAATTATTCGTATGCTTTGGCGGCCGAACTAAGGGTCTCGCTGTCTCAAAGCAACGAATATCGCGCTGGATAGTGGATGCTATAGTGCTAGCTTATGGAGCCAAGGGCCTTCAATGCCCCTTAGGCGTCAGAGCTCACTGTACGAGGAGCATGGCCTCCTCGTGGGCATGGTCGAGTGGGATACCCATTGAAGATATTTGTGCGGCGGCAGGCTGGGCCTCGCCTTCGACATTTATCAGGTTTTATAACCTACAGGTCCCCTCACTGCATTCCAACATTCTATCAGTCTGACTGTGGAATGAACTGGAGTATGTATATGCTGGGTATCATCTCCTCCCTTATAAGGTCCGTCTCTGACCGACTTAGAGGGTTTATTATGCGTACCAATACACAAAAGCTCAGTACATGAGATATGTGCTTGTGTTTGTACAAGGAGCTCCCACCTTGAAGGCAAGGGCTCCTGTCATACCCCACTATATAGCTCGCCGCTGGCGGCTCGTGGAATATCACTTTGCTTTAAGGCTCAGGCACCTGCCTCTGGCTTTATAGAGCTGAAGTCAGCACGCACGGCGTTTTACATGGTGTTCCCATAGCGTAAGCTACTTACGCAATAGGAGAGACCTCTCGATAGGGAACGACTCGGTTACTAACGTAACCTCGGTTCCCTGAGAGGAGGGAACGACTATTGAGTAAGCTGCCGTGTCTGTGCTTGGTCAGTTCGCTTCAGTCGATTGAACCTAAAAGAACTGGCATGACGGGACGCTCATTATATAGCCCTCATATGCTAATTTCAGCAGGCTCTGAGCGCTGAATGCGGGACGCGCCCCATTGGTCGCTGTTCTAAGTCGCCCGTCACTGGTTCGAGCAGTTGCCGCAGCACAGCCAATGACCGAGCTGCCTCGCTCATCACTGTCTGCTGTGCAGCTGCAATGCGTTTTACATAAAGACTTCAATATTTCTCGAGAAACTGAGTTTTCCCATAGCGTAAGCTACTTACGCAATAGTCGTTCCCTCCTCTCAGGGAACCGAGGTTACGTTAGTAACCGAGTCGTTATATGTTTTTATTGAACCCATGACCTTATTCTTCGGATGAGCTACAGGTTCTGCTTCTGGATATGTCGTTTACTTGCTACTAAGTGCCATAAACAAAAATGTGTATATCTTTCAAAGATTTGATATCACTAACCTTGTAAACTTTGGCAAATCAAGTGATTATTTCATCCTCAAAAGCACAGAAGGTATGAACTCGGTACCTTGTAAACACACCTTTGTTCTTAGATGGAGAGATAATAAAAAAATTATAAAAAGAACTGTGTGCCCTTACTCGCAGACGTTATGTAAAGCCAGCCAATCAGATTAGAGTTCACAAGGTCGAGAAAATACTTTCCAGTTTTGTGTACTATAGACTGTTCAGGTTGTAGCACAAAAAACCCAGAAGAGAATGGATTCCCTCTTGATTTTCCTTTGGGTTTTTTTATGGCAGTTTTGGATTAAGCAAAATTAAGTCTGTTGTAAACATTACTTGACAATATATGGTTTTGTTCTACAGTATGAATTACACACTTTCATACATCAAAGGTGAATTCTGAAGCTGTATTGAATTGCATACTTATTTTAACACACGACAGCTTCAAAATTCACCTTTGAGGGAAAGGAATTTAATTTGTGGAACAAAACATCCATGTATTGTCAAGTAATGTTTAACACAGACCTTATTTTAGTCATAAATTGAAAACCCCCATTATAAAGACCCATAGGAAAATCCAGAGAGAACCCATAGTGAATAAGACTTCCATTTTAGCCTACAAATTAACGTCATGGCTGAACAGTTTCAAATGTAGGCCTGTTTAATTCCGATTCTGATTTCGGAAAAGAGTTAATTCCAGAAAAGAATAGATAAATAAATAACATAAACAGTTCTTGTAAAACTGGATTATTTCATGCAATGTAGAAGTATTTTCATAGCGTAGAGCTATATTAAAATATAATTTGATTTTATAGAATAATTTTAATGTAAATATTGTGTCAAATGTAAACGAATGAAAGAAACATTTAAACGTAAATATGTCGAGTGCTATACCGAAAGGAGAAGCGTTCACTTTATGTGTGCACTCCATTGATCATTTAACCTTTAACCTACTGATTAACTGATGTGAACTGGGGGCTAACTCGCTGTTTCTTGATTCTCCTCTGTCATCTCCTGGTTGCAGACAGGTGTTGTAACATCGGCAAAATTGTTATTGTATGCCAATTTCTGTCACAAACTTGGCATTTAATTTGATTGTAATTGAATCCAAAGTAAAATACCAGCAGACTATAGGTGTGGAAAGCAGCTATCTGTGTGTTGAATGGCATGTGCGATTGCTTCACACAGATGAACAAATGGAGTGAATTTACTGATAGCTGACTGACTATAAAATCAGTCTATAAATTATGATCGTTGAGCTGAAGTCATTTTTATAATCCTTTGATTTTGAATCAGTGCAATTAAGGCTTCTGGAATTTGTAGATGTTTAGTGGTTGAGGGGGGGAACACTCAAATCACTCCCATTAGCGGAGTCGATTCCCAGAGAAGATGTGATTCCAATCTTTGGAGTCGATTCGCGACACCCAACCTCTCGCAATGGAAGAACCAAATAGTGTTGGAATCGATTCCCAGCCCTAGGATGGTTACTTAAATTCACCCATCAGTTCAGTTCCTAGAATGTCTAGAAAGTTGTAAAATAATGCACTCTGCCTTCTGATCTTCTCGGATGGATGGATAGATGGACTTTGTGTTCTGTAATTTCTTAATTTTTAGGCATAGTTCACATCAGGCAATGCTGCTTCTGTTTTTTCAATATGGCAGCAACACCTCAAATTTCATTCTGACTCCTTGCTTTAGTTAAATTTTGAAGAATTCAATAGCCTACTTCACTGTGAATTTTTACACAGTGCATTTAGTGAATAGCCTACTTTGTGTGTTATTTGTTTTAAAGCAATTTTCGTGTTCAATACAACTTAAGCTCAATCAAAGCAGAATGAGCAGATATGACGAAATGTTGATTTCCACAAAATATTATGTGGTCCCTACTTTTCTTTAAAAAAGGCAAACATTTTACAACTAAGTTACAATGATGCACTTACAATGAGAGTGAATAGAGCCAATTTTTTGAGGGTTTAAAGGCAGATATTTGAAGCTCATAATTTTATAAAAGCACTAATATAAATTCTTCTGTTAAAATGAATGTATTATTTGAGCTGTAAAGTTGTTTACATTAAAAATTGTACAATTGTTTTAGGGTTTGTTGACATTGCATCGTCATGCCACGAAGTTGTAAAATTGGCAATAACTTTACACAGAAATGGTTAGTTAGCGATTTTATCATAATAAAATCATGTTAACACATAATTTGTATGTCTTGTGGCTATACTTTTGAAACTGTATTTTAAAGTTTACGGATTGGCCACATTCGCTTCCATTGTAAGTGCCCTATTGTAACCAATATTTTTGTTATAGTTTTTTTAGAAATGGAGGGACGAGTCTAAATAATTTTTTGTATTAATCATTTTTATGATACAAATGCCGTCAATTGATCTTAATTTATGTTGAACCCGGATTATTCCTTTAAGCAGACTTGTGTATTGTTAAATGCATACATTTTAAAAATCAGATCAGATTTATGCAGAAATACTGTTTAATCCAACTGGCGAGCAATGGGAGGGAGAGTGCCCTGGACTCAGCCATGATGGAGGATGGTACATTTTGTTACGTTAAACTCTGCTTGAAAGCTTCACTTTATTTAATTAACCAGCTACTGGAAGCTTGCTTCTAAAACAACCAGGCCAATTTAACTGTTACACTTGTGTAAAATCACCATGCAACAACTGCTTTATGCAGCACAATGAGCTAGTATCTAACAGCTAGCAGTTGTGTTATTGTTTTGGTCAGTTTGTGTCGTGTTTAAGATGATGTCATGGCAGTAGAGGCAGCGCAACTAAGACGATCAGCCTATAATCCCACCCACATTGAGATGGCACTAAACTTTCTGATGCAAGCTCAGAAATGTAAAGCTGAGGCGAGTTGAACCGTAACGATCAGTGGAAAAGTGCCATAAAAGACCCATGAAGGTGTCCTGTGGTATCTGGCACCAATAAATTAGCTGCAGATCCTTCACGTCCTGTAAGTTGCGAGGTGGAGCTGCCTTGGATCGGACTTGTTGGTCCACCACATCCCACATATGATCAATCAGATTGAGATTTGGGAAATTTGGAGGCCTGGACAACACCTTGAACTCTTCATTATGTTCCTCAAACCATTCCTGAACAATATGTTCAGTGTGGCAGGGCACTTTATCCTGCTGAATGAGGCCACAGCCATCAGGGAATATCAAAGCCATGAAGGGGTGTACCTGGTCTTCAACGATGTTTAGGTAGGTGGCACGTGTCAAATTGACATCCACATGAATGGCCAGACCAAGAGATTCCCAGTAGAACATTGCCCAGAGCATCACACTCCCTCCTTGTCGTCTTCCCAAAGTGGCACACACGTACACGGCCAACCACGTGATGTCAAAGAAAACAGGACTCATCGGACCAGGCTACCTTCTTCCAATGTTTTAAGGTTGAGTTCGCTCATGTGCCCATTGTAGGTGCTTTTGACAGTGGTCAGGGTTCTTTATGGGCACTCAGCCCCATACACTTCAGGGTGCGATGCACTGTGTTGTGACACATGCCTACCGTCATTAATATTTTTATGACACAGTAGATCATCTATCGGATCAGAGCAAATCTTATTACTAATTTATGCAGAAATCCAGTTAAATCCAATTACATATTTTTCCTGCAAATGTGGATAGATACTCCCCAGCAGATGACAGCATAGAAAAGCACTTATAGAGTTGTAGAACATTTCTAACATTTTGCGGGAAACATTCAAAATGAAAGCCTCCGCAGAGAGAGAAGCCTACTTTGGCCTTTCTTTTGTATAACTCTGCTGTTGTCTGTCCAGCCAAGTTATTGTGGTGTTCTCCATCTCTCACATCCATTTGGCCACTGTGACTAATGAGGCACACACACACACACACACACACACACACATATATATATATGGATACAAAGGAAAATCTTAACTTGTTGATACAGAAGTGGTTTACCACGCCATCTTTAGGCAGTGAAGGGAACTTCGCACTTTCTGAGACATTAACATTTTTATTAGATTTTGAGACTTTCTATTTTGTACTACATGCATGAGATACTAAAGAATGTTCAGGAGATAAACATTAGGGAGTGGTAGGAAAAATACCACAAAGTGCTAGATAAAATCATCTACATACAGAATGCATTGTTTTTCACAGTATCTGCACCAGAAGGCAAACACATAGCAAGACTCTGAAATCCATTTGCCATTTATTTGACTTTCAGTTTACAATTCACTGCACATACAAGGTTATAAATCCTCATCCATATCGACCATCTGTGTCTGATGCATGGCACAAATACTAAACAAAGGCAGTGATACTGTGCTCCAATAGAAAATTAATTAAAATTAGGAGTGAAATCTATCCATGCTTAATGTTCATGAAGTTATACCCCCTGCACTTTATGTGGTACAGAGAGGTAAAGACAAATACCAAATCAAAAACTGTGTTTTGAGGACCAAATGGGCAGAGACTGGCAGGTGGTTGTGGCATTCATTAAAACATGAACAGTTGCCTTGTGAAGTCACTCTGTCTTAAGACATCTTAGGCTAGTGTGCACAGTCATGCTGCTGATAACAGAAGAATGTCTCCCACTACTCATAGTAAGACTTTGAGATACATGTAGTGTATTTACAATAGATATTTCCCAACAAAGCATTGTTATTATCTAATTTCACGTACTGGCTGGTTTCTAATTGATAAAAAAATGACAAGCTATAACATAATGGGTGGCATTACAGTCTTAATACTCAACCATATTAGAAGTCATCCCTTTATATGAAAGCACAGGCATATTTTCTAAAAAAAAAAAAAAAAAAAAAAGAAGTTCTCCAAAAACCATGTCAAAAGCATAAAAACATTCACAAAAATGTATGCAAAAAATATATGTATCCTATGTACTTTGAATAGATTTTGAAGAAAAAAAAAGGACAACTTTTCAAAAGATAATACTTTCAGCTTAAAGTGTTGAGGTATCAAGCAAGGTTACATATCTGAGTTATGCCGGTCATTTCTATTTTTGAGGGATAAAAAAAAAAAAAGTTTGAAATGTTTGTTACTCCTGTAAATACATTCAGATTTTGGCTAAACCACGTAGTGTTGAAATGTCAACATAGCTCATACCCCTAGCACTAAAACATAATTTAATTTGGTAACAGAAATTGTAGAAAAACCAATAAATCTGCCTTTGTATCACTATATCAAACACTGTCAAAAAATAACAAAATTCTCCAGCCAAAATGAGTAATCAATATAACAGCAGGTATGTTTGTCAGGCGGGACACATGGCCAGCAGAACAAGATCCATAGTGCCAGGAAAAGAGTATATTGGTAGAGAATAATTTAACCCACTGAGTAGTGCAAGCGTTCCAAAAGGCACTATAGTGTATTGGAGAGTAATCAATCCAATATACTGTTAAAAAGCACAAAATAAAATAGGAAAAGTACAAATTCCAAAGTCCAAAACATGGAAATACTTAAATAATTTGACATTCGCTGATACTGTAGTTAAAACTACAATGCATTTTTTGCCAACCAGTGTGGTTGCATTTGTTAAAGGCACTGAGTGTTATATTGATCAGGCAACCTGAAGTAAAATAATAGGAAAATCTAAGGAAAATATTATAGGCCAAAAGAAAAATTGGAGAAACATCCCTTTTCTTTTCACTATATATCTGCATTATGCATTTACAGACCAACTATTGTTGTCATATGAACAAACAAAGATGAATCAGTTTCAGCTTGAAAGTGCCAAACCATTTGTGGTATTAGCAAAATTACTTGAAGCGTGCACAAAAACCAATTGCATTGCTGACACATAAATTGAAAAAAGGGGAAATGAATATATTAAACTTCAAAAGCACAGTACACAAGGTTATTTTTGCATTTTTGGTGTACATGCATGCTTCAGTGAACTGTTGTTTCTCCAGGCCCCTTGTGCTCCTTAAACAGTGGTTGGACTGTTCTTTCACACTTCCTCATAGAAGGCCATTTGAGCCATGTAGGCAGAATTCCTCTGCACCAGAAAGAGAATAATAAAAACATTGTTACAGTCTCCTTGGAATGGTATCCATTCCATTATTTGAATATTTTTTTATACATTATAGGCTGGGAAATTCCAATAAACCTTTAAGCAATCTGACAGCAAGCATCCACTTTATCATTTAGCAAACTTTCCCTAAGTTGGCTATAAAAATGTCTAAACAAACAGATGTATCTATTTATATAATATATCCAAACAGGTCTCGAAAATCAGTATGGCCTCAGATCATTTTAAGAGAGAAACTGGCCAGCTGAGGAAAATGCCACTTGTCCTATTGGGAAAGTTGCGTTGTCACCACGTCTTATATTTGTTAATCATGTAAATTTGTATAAACTCCTTGCAAATGTAAACATTTGCTATTCGAGATGCAACAGTAAGAATGGGTTTAAAATTATAAATAAATCCTTGATATTTTGACATACAGTATATAAGAGGTCATTCTACTATAAAAACATACTGTAAATGTCAGAACTCAATGTAATACCCAACGCAATAATGCCTGTGACTTCCCTACGTCATTTGGTGGCCCAGTAATCCATGGCAGCCTCTAAATCTACAACATCAACACCTACTTTACATAATCAAACCCATGGCCACACCCACTGGGGCTCTGTTTGTGCTCAGAGAGAGAGCAGGACAAACAGGCCTAGTGTGGCCTACTAACTATTCCTGAACACTAAAGGGGACCCATCTGGACTATTTTGAATTATTTTTGTATAGAAACATGCACTAGACAGACATCTTTGACCGCTTGATACATATCTTGGGCTGCTTTTAAAAGACGAGTGTCAAGTTACAACTCTGAATAGGAGACGCCATTCTGTCTCTGCTCTGGGTTTTCCTGTTTTGAATGTGTTATTGCGCCCATGGGCGCAGTTTTTAATTGTGTACGTAAACATGAAATAAATTGACGTTTTTGACCATTTCGATGCATTTTTGGCAACGTGCACTTCAGTGCAGGATGATACTGTATTTGTGCACGTCTTGTTTCACCGTGCTTTGGACCACATATGTGTATTTACAGATTCATATCAGAGTGGATTCCTTGTGAACCAGTCATAATATATTCAAGCTTTCAAAAGGAACTGTTATTGAAGGATGGGGCAGGTAAAAACACTTGGACCAGATCGCAAAATAGTCATTAAAAAGTTTCATTCATCAATATTTCAAATGTCATGACTATTTTATAGTTTATTGGTGCTGCTATGCTTACAGTAAGTGAACAGTTAAATACATTTAGATAAAATGTGTTGGATCCACATTATGTGTAAACCATAAAATTTTGCAGGTTTCCCACTAGGACCAGTAGTCGATGAGAAGAGTCTTGGTCGACCAAGTTTTGATTGGTCGGTTGGTTGAGAGAAAAGAAAAAAACAACAAACTTATTACCGCTGGTTGGACGCTCGTTGGTACTATGGGATAATTTTTGTTAAGCAGGGTTAGGGTTAAACCTACACAATAAAACAAGACACCTTTATTTCAAACTTTGAATATTTTTTACATTTATTTTAACTAAAAGTTCAAATGAAACTAGAAAAAAATAAGGCATTTAAAATGTGTGTTGTACACCTTTTTGAATGATGGCTTTACAATAGTTGACAACATCTCTCTGGCAAAGAAGCTACTTCATCTGTGCATTTCGTTATCCAGGAAAATGCATTGTGTGAAAATGCACCCTCCTTCATGAAATATATATATATATATATTTATTTTTTATTTCATTATTACATTACTTATTTTTTTATATCATTATTACAGTTTAGTATTTCTCTGTAGTGTAGAACAGTGTTAGCAATGTTACTTATAACATTCTTTCTCAGCTCTGGAACCATTTTCTGATGCCCCCCAACATATAAGCAATTAAATTAATAGCATAAACATGCAACGACTAGTCGACTAATGGCTTTAATTAACGACTAGGAAAATCATTATTGCAAAATAAAAATCTTCACAATTATTTGACTTTTTATTTAAAAATTGCACATTAAACATAAAAAAATATGCTACTAAAAAATAAAATGTGATTATTATTTTTTTGCAGTGGGGCCAGTGAAAATATTGGCAGGACAAGTAAAACCCTGAACAACTGGGTTGAACAGGCAAGTAGAAAAAAATCCTCACTGGTGAGCTCTGCCAAACGGCACTTTTCAACTGCACGTTACACCTCAACTCGCTTTACTTTTCTGAGATTAACTTTAAAACTAGCGGGTTGATGTCGCGTGTTGGAAATGCAGTGACGCTGGTAGTGACGATTCTCCCTGACCAATCAGTGATCTGCAGGATTTTGACAACACATTTAGTATCGGCTCGGCTCGCTTGGAACCTCGACCAAGGTGGTACTAAAAAAAGTATCAGGTACCAGGTTCTATCCACAGTGGCAAACCCCAAAAAGGTGAGCAGAGTTGAGTTGAGTAGAGTTGTACCATGCAGTGGAATAGCCCCAAAAGATCTAGTGTAAACAGAAAGGTGCTGAGTATGCAGTATGTCTGAGTGTTTCTTACATTGCTGTGGGGAACATAGGGAGGTTCCGTGTAACTCCTGAGGCTGTAGATTCCAGCCTGCTGCTGCTCTTCAAGCTTCAGGGATTCAATTTCGGATTTCAACTCCTTCAGCTGGTCTTGAAGATGTTTGCTCTTTTCCATGTACTCCATCCTGAGACACACAATGTTCAGTATATAGCAGTTCAGTTTGTAAACCTAAAACTCAGACAATCATTTTCAATCCATGGGTTCTCTCTGGAAATTTTCATAGGTCTTTAGAATGCCGTTTTTTGTTGAGTAAAATAAAGTCTATGTTTAACATTACTTAAAGAGACTTTCACGTTTGGTTCTACAACATACACTCACCTAAAGGATTATTAGAAACACCTGTTCAATTTCTCATTAATGCAATTATCTAATCAACCAATCACATGGCAGTTGCTTCAATGCATTTAGGGGTGTGGTCCTGGTCAAGACAATCTCCTGAACTCCAAACTGAATGTCAGAATGGGAAAGAAAGGTGATTTAAGCAATTTTGAGCGTGGCATGGTTGTTGGTGCCAGACGGGCAGGTCTGAGTATTTCACAATCTGCTCAGTTACTGGGATTTTCACGCACAACCATTTCTAGGGTTTACAAAGAATGGTGTGAAAAGGAAAATCATCCAGTATGCGGCAGTCCTGTGGGGCGAAAATGCCTTGTTGATGCTAGAGGTCAGAGGAGAATGGGCCGACTGATTTAAGCTGATAGAAGAGCAACTTTGCCTGAAATAACCACTCGTTACAACCGAGGTATGCTGCAAAGCATTTGTGAAGCCACAACACACACAACCTTGAGGCAGATGGGCTACAACAGCAGAAGACCCCACTGGGTACCACTCATCTCCACTACAAATAGGAAAAAGAGGCTACAATTTGCAAGAGCTCACCAAAATTGGACAGTTGAAGACTGGAAAAATGTTGCCTGGTCTGATGAGTCTCGATTTCTGTTGAGACATTCAGATGGTAGAGTCAGAATTTGGCATAAACAGAATGAGAACATGGATCCATCATGCCTTGTTACCACTGTGCAGGCTGGTGGTGGTGGTGTAATGGTGTGGGGGATGTTTTCTTGGCACACTTTAGGCCCCTTAGTGCCAATTGGGCATCGTTTAAATGCCACGGCCTACCTGACCATTGTTTCTGACCATATCCATCCATTTATGGCCACCATGTACCCATCCTCTGATGGCTACTTCCAGCAGGATAATGCACCATGTCACAAATCTCCATCAACTGCAAGATGCTATCCTATCAATATGGGCCAACATTTCTAAAGAATGCTTTCAGCACCTTGTTGAATCAATGCCACGTAGAATTAAGGCAGTTCTGAAGGCGAAAGGGGGTCAAACACAGTATTAGTATGGTGTTCCTAATAATCCTTTAGGTGAGTGTACATTACACGCAGTCTCCTCAAACGTGAATTCTTAAAACGTTGCTTGCTTTAAAAATTTCAGTTGCCAGATCATTTATACATCATTCATTACGGATCATTTGCCTAGGATGTAAAAAGTTTGTGTGCTTGACGAATGACGTGCAATTCATCAGGATTTTGACCAAGGCATGATTGTTGGTGCCAGACAGGCTGGTTTGAGAATTTGTGTACCTGCGGATCTTCTGGGATTTTCCCACACAACGGTCTCTAGAGTTTACTCAGAATGGTGCCACAAACAAAAAACATCCAGTAAGCAGTAGTTCTGTGATCAAAAATGCCTTGTTGATGAGAGAGGTCAACAGAGAATGGCCAGACTGGTTCGAGCTGACAGAAAGGCTACGGTAACTCAGATAACCACTCTGTACAATTGTAGTGAGCAGAATAGCATCTCAGAATACACAACACGTTTAACCTCGAGGTGGATGGGCTACACCAGCAGAAGAACTTGTCAGGCACTTTATTAGGACCATAATGTTCCTAATAAAGTGCTCATTGAATGTATAGCAACTCGGGGAAAAATGGGAAAGTCTCCTCAAGTAATGTTAATCACAGACCTAATTTTACTCATAAAATATAAACTGCTATTCTAAAAATCCATACAAATTCTAGAAGGAAACCATGGAAAATAAGTCTTCCAGGTTGACCTACAAATTGACAATGACTGAAGGGCTATATTCAGCTTTGTTTGTTTGTTTGTTTTAAAGATATTCATGCCTTCCAAAAACCTATGACATCAAGTACATACCGTTCTCTCTCAATCTCCATTGAAAGTCTCTTCATATCGGAGTCTTTGAAATCCATTCGGATGGAGCTGCCCATTTCTACAGCCATGTCTGGACTGTCAGGCCCAACGGGTGGAGAAGAGCTGGAGTATGCTGCAATCAGCTGAAAACATAACAAAATCTACAGTTGAAGACAGAAGTTTAAATACACTTTAGCCAAATACATTTAAATTCACTTTTTCACAATTCCTGACATCTAGTTGTAGAAAACATTCCCTGTCTTATGTCAGTTAGGATCACTACTTTATTTTAAGAATGTGAAATGTCAGAATAATAGTAGAGAGAATTATTTATTTCAGTTTTTATTTCTTTCATCACATTTCCATTGGGTCAGAATTTGGTAGCATTGCCTTTAAAATGTTTAAGTTGGGTCAAACTTTTTGGGCCCATTTCTCCAGACAAAACTGGTGTAACTGCATTTGTAGGCCTCCATGTTCACACAAGCTTTTTCAGTTCTTCCCACAAATTTTCAATCGGATCAAGGTCAGCGCTTTGAAATGGCCACTCCAATACCTTGACTTAGTTGTCCTTAAGCAATATTTCCACAACTTTGAAGGTATGCTTGGGGTCATTGTCCATTTGGAAGACCCATTTAGCTTTAACTTCCTGGCTGATGTCTTGATATTTTGAAGTGGTACCTTCAGGCATTTGGAAATTACTCCAAAGGATAAACCAGAGGTCTTGGCTGATTTCTTTTGATTTTCCCATGATGTCAAGCAAAGAGGCAGTTAGTTTGAAGTTATACCTTAAAATACATCCACAGGTACAAATCAAATTAGCCTCTCAAAATCTAAATTAGGCTTGACATTATTTTCTGGAATTTTCCAAGCTGCTTAAAGTCACAGTTAACTTCTGACCCACTGGAATTGTGATGTAGTCAATTAAAAGTGAAACAATCTGCCTGTAAACAAATGCTGGAAAAATTACTTGTGTCGTGCACAAATTAGATGTACTAAACCAGGGTTTTTCAAACTCTTTGATTCCAAGGACCCAAAAGTATGACAATCTCCCCAAGGACCCCCTTCTTTAGAAAAAAAAAAGAAAAAAAAGTGATATATATATATATATATATATATATATATATATATATATATATATTAATGTATAAGAAAACATACAGTACTGTGCAAAAGTTTTAGGCACTTGGGGAAAATGTTGCATAGTGAGGATGTCTTCAAAAATAATGCCATAAATAGTTTTCTTTTATCAATTAACGTCATACAAAGTCCAGTAAATATAAAAAAGCTAAATCAATATTTGGTGTGGCCACCTTTGCCCTCAAAACAGCCCCAATTCTCCTAGGTAGACCTGGACATAGTTTTTCTTGGTTGTTGGCAGATAGTAAGTTCCAAGCTTCTTGGAGAATTTGCCACAGTTCTTCTATCTATTTAGCCTGTCTCAATTGCTTCTGTCTCTTCATTTAATTTCAGACTGACTCGATGTTCAGTGGGGGCTGTGTGAGGACCATGCCATCTGTTGCAGGGCTCACTGTTTTTCTATTCTATTTGCAAATAAAGTGTTTGGGAGTCTAAAATGTATATTTCCTATACACACTAATGCTGAAAATATAAATAACCATCTTATAACAAATATTTTTGTGAACATCTTATGTGCCCACGACTTTGTACAGTACAGTATATACTATTTGAAAATAAATTTATGCATTACATTATAAACATGTTTTCCCTACATTTTTCCATATAATATAAATGGCATCTATATTGTCATTGTATTAAAACCCAAAAATATTTTCACAAAATGAAATGCTGATTTGGTTTTGAATTTTTTGCTTTTAGAACAATCGCCGTCAATAGAAAAAAAAATAGCCCAATAAATCTATTGATTTCCAACCAGTCTTTCGAAAGCAAAATGAAACAGTTATAATATTTAAATTTAGTTAATGTGTTTTTTGTTTTTTTTTTGCATTAAACCGAGATAACAAATATCTTAATGTTAACTTTGACAGCCCTAAATATACATATTGAAAAATCATAATTTTTCTTCTTCTTACATTTCCCAAGGACCCCATAGCACCCACTTTCGTCCCATGGAGATCCACGGACCCCAGCTTGAAAACCCCTGTCCTAAACGACTTGCCAAAACTATAGTTTGCAAAGAGAGTTTTAATGACTTAAACCTAAGTGTATGTAAATTTCTGACTTCAACAGTATATGTTTAAAAGCCTTATAAATACAGTATAAAGCAGCATTTATTTGTAAATGTATTTTAGCAGCATTACAGGATATGTTGTTTTGGTGATTTCCAAAAGTTTTTGCTTAGCTCTTCTTTCTGCATCTTTAGCCTCATTCAGGTCCTGTTTCAGATGGTCAGCCTCCTTCAGTCTGGGGGCCACAAAAACAAGTAAGAATTAAACTTCTCTAGTTGCATTAGCACCTTTAAAGTTCTTATTCCAGGTTAATTGGTATCAATAAGAATTTCAAAATAACTGTACATTGGTACACAAGTCGAAACTAAAGTTAAACAAATTTAATGATAACAGTCTTTCTATAGTATTGGTAGTACCATGTACTGACTCAATTTGGTACCTGAGGGATTAGTGCTGCTCAAAGAACTATGTACTCCTTAAATCAAAATTACTCTTACTTTAAACAAGGTATTACGGTAAACACAGTTGGTAATGTCTTGAGTTAAACTAAATTTAAATGGGTAGAAAAAAAAACCCTAGATGTAAGTGCAGCATTATAGACCTGCCACTGCTTATGTTGTTAATATTAGTCAAACATCAGTATTAAAGACCCTGTGAAATCGATTGAATTTATGCTGCTTTTAGTCCACATCTATTAGGTTTAAGGTCACCTACATGCTAGTGTAGTCCTAAACACTGACAAAATTAATCTTCAGAATATATAAGTGTAACAGGGTTCGTTGTGGGGTGAAGGAGGAAATCAAGTGCTTTTTAGAATGAGAACATACCCTCCCCCTACAACTGTTCTGACTGTGTGCTAACTGACACAAGGAAAGTTGCTGGATTTTATTTATATTTTTTGTGGGATGTACAGTTCGAGTAAGTGTTCTTTATTCTTTATGCTTAGTGTATTGTGATTCAAAACATGGATGTATTATCTTTTACTCGCTTGTTTCTTATTCATCTGCATTGGACTTGCACGACAGCTCCAGTGTCGTCATAAGCAAAGACCGTGATGTGCTATGTGTGTTTGTGGGCTTGTTAGGGATTATTGTTGTCAGTTAGATCATTGTTCCATTCTCAAGTCTTTGGAAAAGCTGGCCAGTAATGAAATCACTTCTTACATTTCCCCAGTAACATAAGCAGCATGGTGGAAAGGGGTGTGGGTGTGTGTGTGTGTGTGGCTGTAAACTACAGGCTTTTGTCTGTTTATTTTTAAACATGGGATGAGTCATTAAACATGTCCTGCATCCACTTATTGTTTCAATAGGAAAGACATCAAAACACTAAATCGAACTGGCTCACGGCTCGTAATACACACGGCTCGTAATTTACTTACTTTTTGTTCTTTAATACTGACTGTTTACTTAAAGGGACAGTTCACCCAAAAACTAAAATTCAATCATTGTTTACTCACCCGTGTTGTTATAACCACAAATGACTTTCTTTGCTTTTCTTAACACAAAGAGAGAAATTGTGAAACAATGTTGCGTAGTCATGTCATACAATGGCAGTTTATAGTGACCATTTCTACAAGCTTCAAAGGACACAAATGTATAATTCAAAAATCTAATAAAATATTCCATGAGACGCATAATTGTTATGAAAGCATACAATAAGGTTTGGTGAGAAAAACACAGAAATCTAACGTATTATTTAGTAAAAATGTTCACTGACCATTGATCTCCTGTGCAGGTTCATGTTAGGGCACGAGAGCAACAGTTCAAGCAGCCCCTTCGTGACATTGGGGCACTGAAGAGAAAACTTGTTTTGTTTATCTTAAATATTGTCTTCACTAACGATAATGACAAAGTACACAACACAGCTGCACAAAAACCAAAGAACAGAACTTTGTAGTTGAAGAATTTATGCATTTCTATGTTTTATATATCTTTGGACCAGTGCCAGTTCACGCGCGATGCCGAAAATAGAAAACAAGCAATCGATAGAATGTACCGTTGCTCATCACTGATAGTTAGGACAAAAACTCTGATAAACATAGAAAATATACCTTTTATCACATGTCGTTTGCTGCCAGGTTAGGTCAAGGTGTGACTGTGGCTGCCGCTCAAAAGAATAAGGCTGGGCATAGAAATGCATAAATTCTTCGACTACAAACTCTTCAGACATGTTTAGCAAGTTCTATTCTGTTTTTTGTGCAGCTGTGTTATGTTCTGTTGTCGCTATCGCTGTGGCAGACCTGTTTTTAGATCAACAAAACAAGTTTTCGCTTGAATGCCCCAATGTCATTAAGGCCCTGTGTGAACTGTTGCTCTCGTGCCCTATCACGAACATGCACATGAGATCAACAGCCAGTGAACAATTCACTAAATTATACATAATATGGTTTGCACCAAACCTTATTGTATGCTTTCATAACAATCATGAGTTACATGGAATAATTTATTAGACTTCTGAATTATACTTTTGTGTTCAGGTAGAGATTTAAAAATTTCTCCCATTGTGTTAAGAAAGAGAAAGAAAGTCATATAGGGCTATAACAACACAGGGGTGAGTTATTTTAATTTTGGGGTGAACTAATCCTTTATATATCTACAAAATACCTTGAAAAACTTGAAGCAATTACTAAAATCATTTTCCGGGTTTAATACAAGTTGAACTTTTTCGACTTCTCGACAACATTTGTGGCATAATGTCAATTACCACGGAAAATTATTTTAGTTAAAAAATGTAATTACATAAGACACGTACAAGACCTTGTATTTAAACCGAAACATTAATTTAATGTTTATCATGTTTAACCTTTATTAAAGCAGAGAAATACTTTCTGAAATACTTCTAAATCAAGTGAGAAATTTAAATGCTATTGTTGCAATTTTTTATATTTAAATGTAACCCTTTTAATAAAAGTGTGTTCATTGGAATATTCGTTTTTGCTCTGCTATCAGAATCACTACGGAGATTCATGAAATTTCACTGGTTTTAGTGTTGACTACTGAAGTGTTGGTATCATCACAACTGTAATGGCCCACCTTCTTTCTGACTGCTCAACAAGTTTAACCGCCAGTTGTTCTGCTTCTCTCATCTTCTGCTCCATTAGTCTCTTCTCCTCTTTGGTCTTGAGGGCCGTGACCTCTAACCTCTGCCTCTCCTGCTCTGCCTCGGCTGCTTTGTGGGCGAGTAGTTTGGCCTCCTCCTCTGCGATCTGGGCTTTCTCTGCCAGAAGGTCAGCCGTCTCCTCGGAGCGCAGCTACAAAGAAGCAGACAGTAAAGAACAGCTTACAGGATAAAGCTCAGGGACTCTCAGACCATGAGTGGAATTCTAATAGGAGTCCAGGACAATGGTTTGGACCTAATTCAAATTTACTGCCAGATTTATGGGACAACTCAAGCCACGTACTTTATAATGCTGTGGCTCTAAGGAAATATATCACAAGCTGGCAGAGAAAAGGGAGTAAGATTTTTAGCATCATGCAATTTAAAGCAAGGCAAAATCCTCACTAGAGCATCATTGGCCATTCGGGCCTCGTCCTGAAGCTGGAACAAACGACGCTCCATTTCTTCCTTTGCACGCTCGGCTTCCTCCCTCATCTGCTTTTCCCGTGCAAGAATCTGACGCTCAACCTAAACACACACAAAGCCATTTGGAGAGGAAAGAAACAAAAGCAATATCAGAAAAAAGATTTTTAATAAAAAAAACACCACAAATGTTACTTGAAACATACCACACATTCTTAAAACAAAAAGATCTGATTCTGTTCAGTTGTTCTTTATACTGTACTTTATAATAAACAAGGCTTAATATTTACTTCACAAATCAGTACACTCAGTGTTAGCTTATTGATTCTCTTTAATAAAGATTAAACATGATAAACATTAAATTAATGTTTCGGTTTTAATATAAGGTCTTGTAACGTATCTTATGCAATTACATTTTTTAACTAAAATAATTTTACGTGGTAATTGACATTATGCCACAAATGTTGTCGAGAAGTCGAAAAAGCTCAACTTGTATTAAACCCGGAAAATGATTTTAGTAATATAGCATTAACAATGTGTAAGGTCATGTCAATGCCTTTAAACTGTGTTCCTTTAATGGGTAAGGTCATAAACAGTTTAAGCAAAATACAATCTTTGCCCATTTCTGCAGCATATAAAGAGCTTTCCCAACGTGCCATTTGCAGTCAAATCGTGAGATGTAACTTCTCAGTGAGTGCTAATTACTACTATGTTGAATCATTTGTATGTATTTTCCCAAACACCGGCAAATAGAGACATACAACAAATCTAAATATAGACTTTTTATTAGCGAAAGATAATTTTAGATAAAACTAAACTAAATTGAAAGGACAAATCAAAAATGAAATTTAAATAAAAACAAATTCAAATTCAAAACTATAATAACCCTGGTTTTAATGACGCAGTTGTTCTCTTCTATATAGCCTATTTCACTATAGTTTTTGTTTGAGTGGGGAAAAGCAACAAATTATTGAAATGTCAACAAAATTCAATAAAACATGTGTGGACAAAAAAAGTATTGTTCATTAAGTGTTGTTTACATAAACTAATAGCATATGTTCTGAAACCACTCTGAAGTTTGTTCAGCATGTTACTAATTATAAGATATTAATATGAAATTAAACAGATGTATTGACACTTTTTTTAGTAGTGCAGGTTAAAATAAGCTTAAAATATTGACGTAATGGCTCAGTGTTAAGTTTACGGTAACAATTTTAACAGATCCTCTTGGACTGTTATGAACTCGGTCTTGAGGCCGAACCTCGTTTGGACTCGATTGGTTAAAGACTGACTCTACAAAGGTAGACTCAAACACTATATTAAACTAATTAAACAAAGACTAATTAACTTTGCTTGAATGAACAAAGTTAATGATAATGAACATCAATCTAATGAATGGAATGTTTAATTAGATGTATAAATCAGAAAGACCTTTTTCCTAGCCTTCTCCTCTTTGGCCTGGGCCTTCATCTGTTGCACTTCTATAGAATCCACCTTCCTCCTCCTCATAAACAGGTCGTGGTTCCCAATACACAGCTGTAAGATCTAATATGCACAAAAGACATTAGGACTGAACATTGCAACGAATTGAAAATGCTTTGTGTTATAACAGCAATATTATACACTCACTGAGCAATTTATTAGGAACTCTAAGGTCCTAATAAAGTGCCCAACGTGGTCTTATGCTGTTGTAGCCCATCCGCCTCAAGGTTCGATGTGTTGTGCATTCTGAGATGCTATTCCGCTCACAACAATTGTACAGAGTGGTTGTCTGAGTTACCATAGCCTTTCTTTCAGCTTGAACCAATGTGGCCAAACTCCGTTGACCTCTCTCATCAACAAGGCTTTACTGGATGTTGAGTAAACTCTAGAGACTCAGCAGTAACAGCAGCCCGTTTAGCACCAACAATAATGCCACGGTATAAATCACTGAGATCACATTAACCCCCCCAAAGTTACCTAAAATGTTCTGGTCAAATTTCAGATGGTTGATGTATACATTACCTGAAAGATATCCTGACCCATATCTGCATGATTTTATGCATTGCACTGCTTCCACACAACTGGCTGATTAGACGCATGAAAATGTAGGTGTACAGGTGTACCTAATAAAAGTGTTCAGTGAGAGTACATAATCATGAAAGAAACTCACCAGTTTGTTAACTCTCAGCTGAGAGGAGTAGAATTTAAAAACTTCCTTTTTCTTGTCCAATGGCTTAATAGTAAACTAATAATAAGAAAGAAACATATTTTTGCATCACTTACTCTGAAAGGTGTCAAAATAAACATTTTGCTTGTTTAACATACAGATGTTAATTAAAAATGTTGGTCTAGAATTTTGTTTTTCTCCCAACCTCTTTCTCACTGTAAGAGATGTTTCGGATTCCACTCCAGGGGAAGGATTTGTTAGGGGTGAGCCTATTGTTGGGGCTGTAGATGTGAAGACCTTGGGCATCAACTCCAAGCAGCAGCTCTGTGTCCCTCTTGTTTTGCTGTGAAACAGCACAGTAGCAGAGATGTAACTGTACACCGTCTTAAATGTAGAGGTTACAGTGCCTATAGAAAATCATCATTCCCCTTTGGAATAATAATTTTTTTATTCCCTTTTCTCCCTATTTGGAATGCCCAATTCCCACTACTACGTAGGTCCTGGTGGTGGCGCGGTTACTCACCTCAACCCGGGTGGTGGAGGACAAGTCTCAGTTGCCTCTGCTTCTGATACAGTCAATCTGCCCATCTTATCATGTGGCTCGTTGTGCATGACATCAGGGAGACTCTTATGATACTCTCTACAACCCACACACAACTTACCACACGCCAAATGAAAGCGAGAACCACTAATTGTGACCACGAGGAGGTTACCCCATGTGACTCTTCCCTCCCTAGCAACTGGGCCAATTTTGTTGCCAAGGAGACCTGGCTGGAATCACTTAACACCCTGGATTTGAACTCACGACTCCAGGGGTGGTAGTCAGCATCAATACTAACTGAGCTACCCAGGCCCCTAATAATCACTTTTTTTTTGTATGTTACAGGCTGAAATAAAAAACCACTAATAAAAAAATTCCACCTTTATTTACACATTCTGCCTTACAACATTCAAGAAACAAAAAAAGGCAACAGTTCCAATGTGTAAAGAATGTATAAAATTTGAAAATATAGAATAGCAGGGTTTTAAAAGTGATCATACCCCTGGATTTAATACTTAGATCTACCTTTTGCTTTAATGATAGCCATCAGTCTGTTTGGATATGTCTCTACTTGCATTGCGCACCTAGATTGGGGAATATTTGCCCATTCTTCCTTGCAGAATTGTTCCAGTTCAGTCAAATTGCTGGGTGAACGGTGATGGACTGCTCTCTTCAAGTCCATCCACAGGTTTTCTATTGGATTTATGTCAGCGCTCTGACTTGGCCACTGATAGACATTGACCTTCCTATATTGGTGTTGTGTGTAGGGTCATTGCTGTGCTGAAATGTGAACCACATGCTCATCTTTAGTTGTCGAGCATGCCATTGAGTGTTGATTCTAACCCCCAATCAATTAAACAATGACACCTCCAGCCAACCAGAACTCCCTCATGCTGCAGCCATGGAAAGAGGATGGCCAGGGTCGTAACAGAGGGCCATAGATTTTCCTCAAGAATTTGGGTGTACATGATAGCATCCATTTTCCCTTCAATCCTGACCTTTTTACCAGTCCATGCTGAAGAGAAACCCCCACAAAATAATGTTGCCACCACCATGCTTCACAGTAGGTATGGTATGTTTTGGGTGGTGTGCTGTGTTTTGTTTTCTCCGAATATAAGTTATTCCATTTTGGAATACCCCTCTGATGAGACAAAAATCTAACTTTATATTTTCAGATAATAAAGAGAGCACAATGAACAAGTCTGGAAATGTGTGCATTTATATGTACAGTAGCCTACATGAATTAGAGTGATAAGAAATAAAATCTCTAACCTCTATATCTGTGGTATGTGAAATTATCACATATTATCTAGATAGTGAAGAAGAAGAACGAGTGATTAATTGCTTAAGCTTTTAATTGGCAGACATTACCTACATATTGATACTATGGAATGTAATTTTTTAAATAACATTAATATTCATTGACTGAAAGAACTAAATAGAATGTGGGTACTATAATCATTTTATTCTATGAAATTTATAGAATAAAAATTATTTATCAGAAGGGCTAAATATAAATACATAAAGCCCTGTCTTCACAGTAAAGAGTGCAGGGAATTCCCAATGTGTTCTGCATTAAAACATATCACAGTATTAAAACCTTCCCATTAAAAGTTAAAACACAATGTACACAGTTTGTTCACATTTGAATGCAAATCAAGTGTGAGACTGGAAATGCCAGAGTAAGGAAGATTTGTTAGGTAAAGTACAGATTGCAGTTTACTGTAATATTGCTTTAAATGTATAATATTGTGCGTAATCTGAACTCTCTCGCCCACTGTGCCGTTATTAAAAGGGCACGCATGTGCTGAGAGCCTCTGAAACGTACTAACATCTACCTAAAATAAACTACTCCGGAGCAGGTTATGTTCAGAGAGTAAGTTGCTATGGCTACTAACATACCCTGAAAGTTCCCTCAGTTTTTGGAACAGAAAGCTGAGGTTTTCCACTTATTCTGAGTCACTTAACCTGCTTTCTGGAATACTTCTCTGACCATGGAGGATTCTGATTCCATGTGGCAAATGGTTTTTTTGAAAACATTCACCAATCTATGTGCAAGAAGCTTGTAGAGACATTCATACAGGCTGATGACTGTCATTAAAGTATTATATCCAGGAGTATGATCGCTTTTCAAACCCTGTTAATTTAGTTTTTCATCTTTTATACATTTTTGGAACTGTTGCATTTTTTTAATTACTTGAATGCTGTAAATTTGTAAATACATCTTTATGGGGTCTGATTTCAGGCTATAAGACAAAAAAGTGACTATTCAGAAGGGCTATGATGATTTTCGACACTGTTCTTCAAAATACCCAATACTAATAACAAGAGGAGATCAATCTTGCCAAGCAACCCCAAACACTCATTTAGTGACTCTAAAAGAGGTTTGGTTTCTCCCAAGCAGTTTATATAAAAATGGAGCCATATTTATTAAAGAAAACAAAAGACTTACTGTGATAGAAAAGTAGCTAACTCCATACATCTCTAAATCCTGTGCTATTTTTAGATATTCCATCTCAGCCTCGTCCCTACAAACACAACACAAATAAGAGTGCGTTGGTCATGGGGTCAGTGTGAAAGGTGTTTTACGCAGACAGATAGGATATCAAATGTCTAACCTTGTGACGTTTCTGTGTTCAGCATACCAAGCAGTTATTTTCTCTTCCCACATGTCTGGAGTCATCTGATACTGCATTAGCACCTGGAAACATAACACAAACTATCAATGTAAGAGTCAAATTAAATAACAAATAAACTGGTGACTAATCCTTTAAGTTATTCTCAATGAGTACAACCATTACTCACTCTTTTGGGCAAGAGTTCATCTTGCGCTAAGAAGCCTGGCTTGTGAAAGTTTGGATCATAGTCCCCATACTGCAGAAACATTCACAAACAGAAAATATTTAATAAACAGTATATATGCGCTACATAATTAAATGCATACACAAACACTGATATGGAGACCAACCTTGGCTTGAACAGCATATGACGCCAAAAGAACAGAGGCTTCTGGAGAACAAAATATCTCTTCATCTAATATCTGCTTTTTAACCTGGGTGAGAAGACAAACAGACCATTCATTTTGACTGTACAAGGCTCTCAAAAGAAAATAAAACCCCCAAAGAGGTTTTTGTACAACAGAAAGACCATCATGAATAGAAATCCTGCCAGATCCATCAGAACAACTCCCACATACTTGTAAGAAAAAGAGATGCTGAGTAATTTCCTGAACAAGCTCATCCTCAACTTTTTCAGGAAAGAATTTGGCAAGAAAATGAAATGTTATCGGAGAATCCTTTGGAACTTCTTGATCCAAAACCTACAATAATGTGAAAATAAACAGATCTGTCAGAGTATTCATGTGCACATCCACATGATCATAAGTCTCTTTTCACACTGTAACATTTTTATCCAAACTGCTGTATCACTCACCCGTTTATCAGGCTTCAGCCATGCATAGGTGTCTTTTACTGTATATCTAAGGCCAAAGAACCATGTTTCCCTCAGTCCAATAGTCCGACACACAAGATCAAACAGATCTTTCCCTTTCCATTTGACCTGTAAGATTATAAAAAAACACAGAAGCATGTCAATACAGGACACAGAACCAGACACAACATGCATGTGTTCATACAGTATGTTTACCTCACAACTGAACTCCATTTCAGCATCCATAGTGATGACTTTGACTTTAAAAGTCTTTGGCTGCTTCTTTTTTAGACCCAAAATCGACATTTTCACTTCTTAAACACCTGAAAGCATAAAAATGATTCTATAATGACTTGAACGTCTGTATATATCATGAGTGCAGCATCTGTCTCATCACTTTGCTGCTTCCACATGGCAGATGGTTCTTTAAATGCATAGCGTCAGGCGACCACAAGTGAGTCCCATGCATGCTAAGGAGTAGTTTACATCCAATGATGTACACTAACCACTTCTTTTCGTTTTAACGGACACCATTATTAGGCTTCTAGACCAATGATTGAGTCAGCAAATAAAGATTTTGAACAGTCCGCTAAGTTTTACACAACGAGTTTGTAGCATTCGAGTCAATAAAGCTCGTTTAGGTGACAAACGATGAAATACTATCAAAACAAACTGGTGTTGTATTTGTTTTGTTTTTTCGTTCGCAGCAGCATTTGGCCCTTTAAAAAGTAAAATATAGTCGTATCCTTAATAACTTTTGATTGATTCATGATAGCAGCGCTAAGGATCTGTAGCACAGTGCTACATGTACTCGGAGTAGTTTTTGGAGTATTTATCGTCTAAATTAAGTCACAAAGACATAAGAATTTTAAAATATGTAGGAATACAACCAGTAGATATTATATTAGTCACTCACCTAGTGTAAGTGTTAACACAGGCCTGATCCACGGGTAGGAGTTTTCAGTCTCCCGCAAAACCACAACAATGGAAACTCAAGTCCTGTTCGTCCCCTACATCGAAATCACTGTAAAAAAGAGTCGGAAAGTACGCGAAACTCTAAATAAACGTCTCATTTTCATATTAACTCAAAAGATAGACGGTTGTGGTAAATAAATCTCGACTACAATCCGCATGATAGGGAGTTTTAGTAGCACTTTGTTATTGTTTGTCGTTGCTGTCCTCTACTGGAAGGAAGGAGATCAGATTATGGGATGTGAGACTACAGTACTGTGATTTGTCTGCATTCTATCAAATACATTGTTACAATTATTGTATTATAATAATACAACATTGTAAGATTTATATATATATATATATATATATATATATATATATATATATATATATATATATATATATATTCGCGTGCGTGCGTGCGTGTACGTACAGTACATTTTTGTATGAGGAAGCACATAGTGAGCAATGTACAATCCTGAGTCAAATTCGTCGTATGTGTAGCCTACACATACCTGGCAATAAAGCTGATTCTGATTCTGATGTATCTTTTTTATATTTACTGGACTTTGTATGATGTTAATTGATAAATTAAAACAATTTATGTCATTATTAAAAGACATCCTACTATGCAACATTTTTCCCAAATGCTTAAAACTTTTGCCCAGCACTGTAAATATAGTAAAAATCTGGTAAATTGGATGAATATAAATAGACTTAAGGATATATATATCCGATCTTCATTTCCTATGTTATATGCTAATAAAACAGATTTCACTTCTGGGCAGTGAATTGTGATTTATTATTTTAAGTGAATTTTCCCTGCCCACACATGTCTGAGTTTGGGCGTGCTGTAAGTTTTTGCCCTAGGGGCTTCTCGTAGATGTGCATACGTTAGTGTTTATTTTCAGTTTTATCATCGACCTGGATCAAATAAATAAGGAAAACAGTTCAGTCTCTCCTACAACATGCATTCATCTCTTTCTTTTTAATATTTACTGCACGACGCAAGCCCTATGCAAATATTCGGTGACAGCTGTTATATTTCTTATTTTTCCTATGATGACGTACTTCTGTTTGGGTGGGGTTAAGTTTACATATGTGACTTGAACAGCCAGATGCATTTAGACCTGACCAGTTTTATCTGTAATGCGTCACAAACCACCTCCTGAAGTAGTCTGAGCAATCGGATTGCAAACTGTCTCAAATGCGTTTCGGTAGTTCTTTTCATGATTGGATAGCTATCTGATCAATGAAAACACATGAAGCGGCCAGGTGTAAACAAGCCCTTTAATGAACCCCGGAACCCCTCATTAAAGACCCAAGATATGTAATGGTGTAATTTATGTTTTTGTGTTTCCATAAATCATATTTGTATGATTATTTCATATCTATATAAGTTTACTATCACTTGATATAATGTTTCTTTGTTTATGTCAAGAGAAATTAGTACTATATCACACTGATTTTTTTGTGTGACAATTTGGCGAATTATCAGAATTCCATATGTGTGTACACATACATATTACACATGTTATTTGTTACTCAAGGTGGCGCTGATGTGTCAGTGATTGACTTGATTTACATTTGACATTGCTATTTGATGAAGAAACTATAGCAAGTGTAACACATGAACTTTGACTATTGTCATTTGGGTGTACTACTGAAATTACATAAATTGTGCATCTATTTAGACTCAAATAGTGCCTGAGAAAATACTAATGAGTAACCTATGTGTAGAATCCTCACTTATTATCACTTAATATCCTCAAATATTTTCAAAATATCTCATGCATTGGGTTTCTCTGGTGATGTCTGCTGGAATAAAAGTAACAATTACATGAAATGACAACAACGACCAGTAGATTATGCAGCTTCAGTGCTCCATGCATTGGTGGACCTCTAGAACCAATGTTGTAACAAAATAATTTCTAGATATTATCACATGTTATGGATTGGATATATATTTAAACATTATAAAATTCAATTATTTGTAAAATTGTTGAATTCTTTTTAAACCACTTGTGTTGAAGGGATATATTTTGGAAATGAGGCACAATATGCTTACAGTCAAACCTGACCATGGTGTGCAACTTTCTCACAGTGGGTTCAATCTAAGACTTTGATCTAACCTCGAAGTTTGTCTGTTTGTGTTCTGCACTGTGTCTGATTTATTGATATTTATTTGACAAATAAAAATTGCTCTTCTTGACAAATAAAAAATGCTCTTCTTGTGTGTTCAGGTGGCAAGTTTAGGAAAAGTCACCAAGCCTTGTACCACTTACACTACCATTCAAAGGTTTAGGGTCACTTATTCATTATTTTATTTTATTATTATAGTTGTTTCTTCACATATTAGAATTACAGTAAAGTCATCACAAATATGGATTAATAGAAATGGAAATATGGGAATTATGTTCCAAAATATATGAAAAAAAAACTGTGTTATATTTTAGCATCTTCAAAGTGGCCACACTTTCCCTAGATTTTGCAGAAATGAACTCTTGGCATTTCATGAACTTCTTGAGGTATCACACCGGGATGCTTTTTAAACAGTATTGAACGAGTTCCCATCAATACTGGGCACTTATTAGCTGCTTTTCTTAATTATTCGGTCCAAGTCATCCATTTAAAAAAACTTTTTTTTTAAATAGAATTTAAGTTTTGTAATTAAATAAATTAATATGGTGGCACAATTATATTTTTGTCTACAAAACTAATTTCAAACATTCAAACAAGAATTTTAAGATCCTGAGAAACATTTGAGGCAAGTGACCCCAAACTTTTGAATGGTAGTGTAGATAAAAGTAAAAATGATTTGGATAAAAAATTAACTGAACAGTGATTAAAGGTTAATTGAAATAAGTATGTTATGTTTTCAAACGTTATTGTGATATCATAGTTGTACTTCTTGTATTCATATGGATCATGTCAGATTTCAGATGTGCTTCTTGCACCCCCTCTTCCTGTGTAACATGCGGCGGCTATGTGTGCATGACTACAAGAGGGAATGCAGATAACTGGGAGTACAAGGCTGAGTTGGAGCAAATAATTAAATCACTTGAGGAGGAGGAGAAATGGAGCCATGTTGCTGTAGTTGAGGTCGAGGAGTGGGAGAGGGCAGTTTCATGACATGTAAGCGGGTACATTTCAGGCGCCATTTATCTGTATCAGAACATTTCTAAACATTCTCAATGATTTTAGGTGTGCTCAAGGGTTTTGGTGCTAGCTGTGAAAGGACCAAATAAAATTTATACACCATAGTATACTCATAGACTCAAATCTCAGTAATCTATATATACTGTAGTCATTTTACAGATTGGAATCTGTGTTGCATAGCAAAGGAAGATCACCAGCAGGTGGTGGTATTATTTCAGAAATTACAATCACTTGTTCTCGTGAAAATACGTTCGTTTATCAGAGAAGCACCTGACAATAGAATTGTCTGTCAAGTCAAAACACAATCTAATCCATTTGTTTTGGCACTGTATGAGTTCATCTGGTGCTGGTAAACAATGCAGTTATTGAACCCAAAGGCTATTGAGATAAATATGTGTGCGTGTGAGGTGTGTGGTTACAAATCTACCATCCTCCAATTACATCTAACCTTTTAGTTTGCCACTCCTTGATACTCTGGTCAGGTGTAGAAAATACCACGTTTGCAGGCGTCACGTGACCCAAATAAAACCCAATGTTTTGTTTAGATTGAGCACAGAGTATGACCAAATGTCAATTACAACATAATATTTTGGACAAAATATTTTCTTCATCCAATGTCATGATATTTTAAGAGTTAATGTTTTGATGCTAAATAACTTTGTATGTATATATATATAAGCATTAATGCATTACAATACATTTGACTTGGGGTGAAAAGATCAATCCAAAAGATTTTTTATTAGCTTGTGTTTACCTTAGATAAGTTCAAAACAGTAATAATCACATTCTGAGTTTGACTAATGAGACATTTTAAGAGCATACTTGTATAGATGGCATGAAGGAAATGTTGTACTTTTATTTCATAAGGTTGTTAAGTTTTAAGTCAAATGTATAAATTCTGTTAATTCAGACACAAAGAACTAATCATGTAGAGTGTATCTCTACATGATGAACTCCCCTAGCACACACTGAAACTTCATTTAGTCCTTTAAAGTGCTGTATGTCCTGATAAAATGCGAAGCATTTTCATGAGATGATACTCTCTGTTGAACCGGTTTGGCCTGAATCCATTCGCGGCTCACATGCAAGGCAGGCTAACAATGAAGAAAGTGTTCTTTTCCCTCCCTTGTAAAATCTGAACCAAACCATTGTTCATCAAAAGTGTGGCCAAGATTATAGCAGTGCTATATTCAAACAGAAATTGGTTCATCAAATTTGAATGAGCCTGACATATTTCTGTATGTTTGTCGAAGAAGCATCCTTTACAAAGGAGAAAAACTAGAACTGACTGACATTGTATTCTTATGTCATAAAAATAAAGTGAGGTCGCAAAAGTTTTTTACCCCATACAATCAGGAATCTATATTATTTAGGGTAAAGATATAAACATTAAATACATAAAATGGGTTGAAATAAATGCATATCTGAAATACAACTAACTGCAAAACAAACACAATCAACAAACCCTTATGACTTTCTATTTTCTTTGGAATCCAAAAGGAGATGTTATGCAGAATATTATATTTTGCCAAACAATAAAAGTGATTGGTGACTAAGGCTGTCATTCTACATACATTTCTGGGTTGGAAACAACATGAGGGTGAGTAAACAATGACACATTTTACATTTTGGGGTGAACTAACCCTCTAATAATCTTGACTACTTTTGGTCTAAGATCAATTCACAGTACAAATCTTCATCTACATCTTCCTCTTCTACAATTTACAGTGCCATCCTCCAATGGTGTTAAATGTGCTTATAATAAAAGAACTAAAAGAGATTGTTATGAATTTTACATAATAATAACAACCTACAGCCATTACAATATTCTTCATTTTAAATCATGTGCAATTCACAGTGCTATGCAAGATACATATACTATTGTCCAAGTGCATGCAAGACCCTGTTCAAAATGGTCTTGCAGGGGTAGGGCTAGGATTCCTTCATCATATGTATGCTTGTGGAGCATTTTCCCTAGGTTCAGAGGCTGCTGGAGTCTGATTCAAACCCTCCCCAATCAGCTGGGACTTTGTAGATGCCCACTCAGACTCTGCCACTGACTCGACTCTGGCAAGCTGTGACTTTGTAGTTGATGGCTTGCTGTGCTGGGAGCCTGTGGATGGAAATCTGTCCTGATGATTCAAAGGGAATTTTTGACTCCATTGGGACCTCACAGATGGAGCGCTGTTCTGTATCGTCCTGACAGAAACAGGCCTCAACCTCTGCGAGCCTGCCATGCTAGACCCTGCCCGCGAGCGCACAACTAAGTACTTCACTGAAGGACCACTGTCGTCCTCTGTCTGGTCTTTGCAGATTGTGGTACAAAACATTCCTCCACTTAAGATGAGAATGACAGATGCACCCCAGCCAACATAAATAGCACCCCCAATCTCCCTGCGCTGCGAATCGGTCATCTGTGGGTTGTAGAAGGCCTGTACCACAATGCCAGCTGACCAGGAGACAGGGATCATGCAAAGAATGCCAGTGACGATCAGCGCAACACCAGAAGCCATGGCAACTTTGGCTTTGGCCCGTTTGGTTTTGGCCAGGAAGATAGTGCATTTTCCTCCAAAGAAGGCCAAAACAAGGCCCACCGCACCGATAATAATTGCCATTACCATGAGGGCCCGAGATGCCTGAAGGTCTGAGCCAAGTGCAAGCATGGACTCATATGGTTTGCACTGGATTTGGCCTGTGCTCTGAGTGACACAGCTCATCCAAATGCCCTCCCATATGGTCTCTGAAGTCACAATGGTGTTTCCCACGAAGGCTGTGACACGCCACATCGGTATGATGCAGGACAGGAGGGCTCCAACCCAACCCAATAGGGCCAAAGCACTGGCCAGCATGTGCATGCCCAAGGAAGCCATGTCTTACTTGATATCAAGGTCAAATTGTAGATGTCCACACGGTTAGAAGTTGGTTGGTTTTTTGCAGGCTTCGTCCTGCTTGGCTCTCCATCTAAACTTCAATATTCTCCATTCTTTCTCTTTATCTTATGTTGTCTTTAGTGAGGCCTTCTCCTTCCTTTCACTTGAAATTACATCCTTATTTTAGTCCTTGTCGTGTTTTCTTCTCTACAATTCCTCACACATTCTCTCTTTAATCTTTCCTGTCTGACGCTGAGTTTTTGCTGTAGTGACAGCGTTGTGGTGTTTATATGATAAATGAAAGAGAATGACAAAGGAGGCGTGTGCAGCAAAAGAGACCATGCCTCCATTAGCCTACATGTTACCAGCCAAACCAGATTCTTTTTTGTAGTCGTGGATAAATTAGTAGGTCATTCCAAAAAAGGAAGATGGCTTACTAGTTAGTTGGAATTTGAAAAAAGGGCTCTGGTGTTTGTATGTAACCTGTTTTCATGTATCAAGATGCTGTTTCAATATTACGCTTTTGTATTTTTGCTTTGCTGGTTGTGTTGGAGGTGTGTGGGATCTGTTCCTTGATCACACCACAGAGGCAGTCCCTATCCCTCTTGATAAAAGGTTCATAATACATAACAGATTTGAATTTTTTTTATGTGCCAAAGGATGGTTCCACAAGCATAGCCATTTTTACAAACCCGATTACACATGTGTTTTGTTATTCAGTTCAGTTTCCGGCTGCAGATGATGTCTGGACCACTCAACATGTTTGGCAGACATGGGAAAATAATAATGATTAATGATTAATAATGCAAAATTTGACATGGTTGCCAGTGATTGGATGATACTTTGAATCAGAATTATTTATTCAGCTTTACAGAAAATCAATTTAAGCAGTATGCTCTGAAGCCTGCTAAACAGATTTTTAAGTATATTCCACCAGACAATATGAGAAATGAAATTACCCAAATTATATAAAAAATGTATTAAAAATATTTTATAAACAATTTATTAAATAAATCTGTCACGTCAAATAGCTGGGCAGTACTAAATAAAAACAAAACCAAAAAAATGTGTATGATCCAGTATATCTTGCAGATACTGAAAGGATTATGTAAATGTATGAGCCGAACAGTACGTTTTAAATGTAAGATAATTATATGTATATATGATTGTATGTATGTGTATATTTTTCAAAATACCGCATTTTACAAATAGTATTCTTAGGATTGTTGTGTCCATACACATAAACGATAAAGATCTGGATTCTCATTTGCCGCTCCCTTGTGTGTCGACATCAGTTTTGAAAGAAGAGCCAAGCTTTTATTTAAACAGTTCTCATCAAATTTTTAAATAGCAATAACAAAATGTTGAAATTGCACATTAAATGTGTTTTTTGTTGAGATCACATATGATATTCATGGTAGTTTTTAGTCATATCCGAAACTTGGAGGCATAATAGTGTGGAAAACCCCTTCCAGAAAAAATACTGGGGTCAGTTTCTTTCCATATATAATGCAAAAGACAACAGAAACTCTTTGTGTAAACAGAACATGTTTATGTTGCCAATCAATATTTTTTTTTCTTTCTTTCTTCTAGGGAGTGAAATTAAAATGGCACAAAATATGCAAGAAAAATCTTTTTTATTAAGTACACATTGTGATTTATGTTATGTCATTTGGATAATGGTTGCAAACCATACAATAAGGTTAAACTAATAAAACTGAAAATACATTTTGGACAGACAGAAAGATTTGAGATATTTTTAGACTTCTTAATGACTCTACAGAAAATATTCCAAAACATTTGTCACATCAGTTATAAAGCAAGATATCAATAACTGGTTTACATTCTTAATATTTTAATAAACAAAAGATAGTAGTTATTTTGTGTGGAAGACAAAAAAATATTTGGAATAACACATAGTACTCGTAGTTGCACAAACACACACTAAAGATTTTTAGGTTACATGCCATTTGGCGGAAGCTTTTCACTGACACTAGCTTATAGTGCACCAAGTGCAGGGACAATAACAGTCAGGAATTGTGGGACCTAGCTCAAGTTGACAGATTCGCCACTACTAGAGACTGAACTTTGTTTCAGCAGTCCAGACAATATACATAGTTTAATTTGCTAATTTCTTCACAATGAAGGTAAAAATGATATATAAGTGTAATGCATCTATCCCTTTATGAGCATTGCCACACAATATATACAAATACTCTTCAAAATGCCCCATTGAAATTTGATTGTCATTTCAATTTCTTACATTAGTGTAAATCAGTTCCTTCCCTACTCACTATCATTTGGGTTTAGTTGTTCTGGCCTTTCATACATAAGCTTTGCTGCTGACTACAGATCTGGCCTTGGAATATTTCACATTGTGGGGAACATCCTCACTTGGTGGGCAGGAGCTGCAGAGGAGACCTCCACCCAGGAAAAGCAACCCAGCACATGCCCAGCCAATGTAAAGTGACGCCCCGAGCTCCCTCCTCTGGCCGTCAACCAGCACAGGATTGTAGAAGTCCCTGATTATCGAGTTCGCTGTCCAGCAGACAGGGATTAGGACAAGAAGTCCAGCAATGATGAAGATGATACCGCTGGCGATGGCGACTTTAGCCTTAGATGCCTCATCTTCCACAATGTTGGTGCACTTTCCTCCCACCATAGACAGGATAATTCCAAAAAACCCAGCAATGATGGCAATGATCACCAAGGCTCTTGAACCCTGCAGATCTTGAGGAAGGGCAAGCAGAGAATCGTAGACCTTACACTGCATCTGCCCCGTGCTTTGAACCACACAGTTCATCCACAGACCTTCCCAAATGATCTGCGCAGTCACAATGTTTGCTCCAATGAAAGCTGACACCTTCCAGCTGGGCAATGCGCAGATCACAATAGTTCCCAAGAAGCCGATGATAGCCAGGCACATGCCCAAGATCTGACATCCTGAGGACACCATATCTAATATCTTGCTTTGAAGGAATGAATGAATGCAGGAAGAAAAGGTTGCTGTTGTCTGCAGTGACAGTTTGCAATGTCTTTTGTATTGTTATATGTTAGCCTCACTTGTAGGGCTGTGTACAAAAAAAATTCTCAGGGAGGGTTGGAATATGAGAAACTAGTTTTGAGAACATTCCAGACAGACTCGTTTCCTCCTATACTGGTTATGACAAATGTTTAGACCAAAGTTGTCAGACCAGTTTCCTTCAATTGGACCATCATCAGAAGCTTAAAATATTTTCTTGGAAAGCATTTTCTTCCTTCGGAAACTCTGTCTGGATGAAGTATAATGTAAGGCTTAAAGAAATAATTCACCCAAAAATGAAAATTCTCTCATCATTTACTCACCATCATACCATCCCAGATGTGTATGACTTTCTTTCTTCTGCTGAACACAAACGAATATTTTATAGGATAACTCAGCTCTGTAGGTCCATACAATGCAAGTGAATGGTGGCTTTAAAGCACATAAATGTAGCATAAAAGTAATCCATTTGACTCCATTGGTTAAATCTAAGTCTTCAGAAGTAATATGATAGCTGTGGGTGAGAAATATATCAATATTTAAGTACTTTTCTTATATTAGAAAAGAAAGAAATATTAGAAATTAGAAGAAATATTTCCTCCCTGCCCAGTAGGTGGTGATTTGTACTAAGAATGTGAATGACCAAAAACAAAAAGAACATGAAGGCGAAAGTGGAGATTAATTGTAAAAAAAAGACTTAAATTTGGATCTGTTTCTCACCCACATCTGTTATATCACCTCAAAAGATATAGATTTAACTGGAGTTTTATGGATGACTTTTATGCTGCTTTTATGAGCTTGTTGGAGTTTCAAAGTTCTGATCACCATTGACTTGCATTGTATGGACCTACAGAGCTGAAATATTCGTCTAACAATCTTTGTTTGTGATCAGAAGAAGAAAGAAAGTCATTCACATCTGGGTTGGCATGAGAGTAAATTATGAGAATTCTTATTTTTGGGTGAACTTTTATAAACGTGATGAATTGAAGAAATATCTTTTCAAATATGTTTTTAAATTGTAAACCTCTCTGTTTGAAAATAGTAAGCATAATTTCAGTATCCCTAGAGCTTAATATGCTTAATAAAGCATTTATTGCATAATATGTAGTGTAATATG
The DNA here is from genome assembly GCF_025860055.1 of Xyrauchen texanus. Classification (NCBI taxonomy): domain Eukaryota; kingdom Metazoa; phylum Chordata; class Actinopteri; order Cypriniformes; family Catostomidae; genus Xyrauchen; species Xyrauchen texanus. Next base: position 21,245,365 of record NC_068309.1, on the reverse strand, counting down.
TAATCTCTATTAATAAAAACCATCACAGACAAAACATATTTAAATGTTATTAAGGTGTAATTTAGAGAAAAAGCACTACCTATGTGAGAACCAGTTCACCTTAAAACTAAAATGAGTCAGCTTTTTCTAGTTTATTGCATTTTTGTTTTAAAAAATCCTTGTTAGAAAATATTCTCTCCCTTTGTGTTGTGTATCCCTTTGTGATTTTATTCTTCTTCTAGGTTATTAGTGACAACATTTCGACAGAATTTGAAAATCAAAGAAGAAAAAAAAGTAAAACTCCAAAATGTTCGGTAAATGTGTCATTTAAAAAATACAGGTGAAACTCGAAAAATTAGAATATCGTGCAAAAGTTCATTAATTTCAGTAATTCAACTTAAAAGGTGAAACTAATATATTATATAGACTCATTACAAGCAAAGTAAGATATTTCAAGCCTTTATTTGATATAATTTTGATGATTATGGCTTACAGCTTATGAAAACCCCAAATTCAGAATCTCAGAAAATTAGAATATTGTGAAAAGGTTCAGTATTGTAGGCTCAAAGTGTCACACTCTAATCAGCTAATTAATCCAAAACACCTGCAAAGGGTTCCTGAGCCTTTAAATGGTCTCTCAGTCTGGTTCAGTTGAATTCACAATCATGGGGAAGACTGCTGACCTGACAGTTGTGCAGAAAACCATCATTGACACCCTCCACAAGGAGGGAAAGCCTCAAAAGGTAATTGCAAAAGAAGTTGGATGTTCTCAAAGTGCTGTATCAAAGCACATTAATAGAAAGTTAAGTGGAAGGGAAAAGTGTGGAAGAAAAAGGTGCACAAGCAGCAGGGATGACCGTAGCCTGGAGAGGATTGTCAGGAAAAGGCCATTCAAATGTGTGGGGAGCTTCACAAGGAGTGGACTGAGGCTTCAAATGTCGTATTCCTCTTGTCAAGCCGCTCCTGAACAACAAACAACTTCAGAAGCGTCTTACCTGGGCTAAAGAAAAAAAGAACTGGTCTGTTGCTCAGTGGTCCAAAGTCCTCTTTTCTGATGAGAGCAAATTTTGCATCTCATTTGGAAACCAAGGTCCCAGAGTCTGGAGGAAGAATGGAGAGGCACACAATCCAAGATGCTTGAAGTCCAGTGTGAAGTTTCCACAGTCTGTGTTGGTTTGGGGAGCCATGTCATCGGCTGGTGTTGGTCCACTGTGCTTTATTAAGTCCAGAGTCAATGCAGCCGTCTACCGGGACATTTTAGAGCACTTCATGCTTCCTTCAGCAGACAAGCTTTATGGAGATGCTGACTTCATTTTCCAGCAGGACTTGGCACCTGCCCACACTGCCAAAAGTACCAAAACCTGGTTCAATGACCATGGTATTACTGTGCTTGATTGGCCAGCAAACTCGCCTGACCTGAACCCCATATAGAATCTATGGGGCATTGCCAAGAGAAAGATGAGAGACATGAGACCAAACAATGCAGAAGAGCTGAAGGCCGCTATTGAAGCATCTTGGTCTTCCATAACACCTCAGCAGTGCCACAGGCTGATAGCATCCATGCCACGCCGCATTGAGGCAGTAATTAATGCAAAAGGGGCCCAAACCAAGTACTGAGTACATATGCATGATTATACTTTTCAGAGGGCCGACATTTCTGTATTTAAAATCTTTTTTTTTATTGATTTCATGTAATATTCTAATTCTCTGAGATTCTGAATTTGGGATTTTCATAAGCTGTAAGCCATAATCATAAAAATTCTATCAAATAAAGGCTTGAAATATCTTACTTTGCTTGTAATGAGTCTATATAATATATTAGTTTCTACCTTTTAAGTTGAATTACTGAAATTAATGAACTTTTGCACGATATTCTAATTTTTCGAGTTTCACCTGTATAGATCAAAAGAATATAAACTATTATTTATGAATAATTTCAAAATCAGAATGTCTGAAAACGTTCTTTCTGATATTTAAATAGTGTATTACATAAATACACTGTTGTACCAAGTTTATATTCTTTTGATCTGTTTAAATTATCTTTGATTTGATTCTACCATGACAAAATGAGACACCACCACTGGCCAAGTAAATTGTAAAAATGTAAAATATGATAGTTTTTTATCATGCACCTCGAACAAAAATTACCATATATTTTGGCAACGTGATTACACTGGGAGTTGGAATGTTGCTTCCGAATGTTCCAGTACACTGACATTAGCCCCATTATGCCTAGTCACTGACATGCACCATATCCAATCAGCAAGTGTGCTGTTTCAACATAACGCCCTTCCTGCTTACTTTCAACTCTAATCAAACACACATGGCTGTACTTTTGAGTAAACATAAAGACGTGTATAGGTATGTTTGATAAGAGTTTTCCGCAAACTGTTTTCCATGGCTTTTGAAGAATTGAATGAAGTTGCTTTATCTACTGTATATGGGGAAAGGAAAAATATTTTCTAAAAACATGTTGGTCTGCTCATACAGCTTGTATCGCATAAAGTATCAGTACTTTACATAGCTATAAAATAGCAATTTTTGAATCAAATAAATATAGTAATTGTGTTTGTATTCTTTTGTACCATGGTACGATTATTGGAAAATGTTAAAGGAAAATTCTTAGATTCATGCATTTTCCATGAATGAGACATTTTTACATATTTCAAACAGACTAACATTACTATCTTGTATTAATTCATAATTACTAAAATGTTACATTATTTAACAATTTAATTTACACATTCACTTTTTGGTTACATGTATATGAAAATTAGAACTAGATATTAGGAAAATATAAAGACACTTGGTGTTAACATCTATGCATATATAGACAGACACGTTATGATGTAAAATGTAGAAATATTACTATTATTAATACTAATCGAATGTAAGCAGATTTGTGACATTTTCCATTTAAATTCCTCTGTAGAATTTGTAAAGTGGTCTCAGACGTTTGTCAAAAGTTCAGTTTTATTATATACACCATAAATTACTTTTTATTGATCATTTCAAACAGTAATAATCTTTCTGCTAATGTGCACAGAAATGGAACATACTGCGGTGATCTTTGTAACAGGAAACTGTCAAATGTCCAACAGGGCTTTGATTCATGCTGGTAATTGGTGCTGTTCGCTTCACATATTTTTACATGTGACATTTTCACATATAAAACTGTATCAGTATCCATGTAATTGGATAAATAACTATTAGTCCACGTAGCTGATGCTGTGCCATTTGAAACTGGTGGCATTTCTGCTACAGTTTTATTTTGTTGCCATATATCATATGTCAGAGGCTGAAATAATCAAAGGTTGATTCACAATATACTTTTATATTGTCCATACATGAAACAGTCCTTAAATTCTTGGCTGTTCTGAATAGATGCAGTTAAGGCAGGGAGGCCTTTCATCTCCATGCAAAAAGAAGACCCTCCCATTTTTTTGGAAACAATCCAACAAGGATCTTCAGAAAATGTATGTATATCACTCTTGAATCACTTGATGTTTAACCCACAGATGTGGTCAACATCGGTTGGAGTATGTGCTGATGAGCAAGCCACCACCTACAACAAGCAGAACACCAGCAACCCATCCTACATAGACTGAAGCTCCCAGCTCTCCTTTTCTCTCCTCTATTGCTAGAGGATTAAAAAATCCCACAATGATGACATATGCCGACCAGCTAACAGCAATGAGGCACATTACACCTGCAACTATGTAGAATGCCCCAGCTGTTATTCCAATTTTGGCCTTTTTAAACTGCTCCTCTCTGTAGAAGTTTGTGCACTCTGCCCCAACAACTGTCAATCCAGTGGCAACCACGCTGACACCAATAGAAGCACAGATCAAAGCTCGAGCCCCTTGCAGATCTTTAGTCAGAGCCAGGATGGAGTCATATGCTTTGCACTGCATCTGACCAGTGCTCTGCAGAACACAGTTCATCCACAAGCCTTCCCAGAAAACCTGTGCTGTCACGATGTTTGCTCCCACGAAGGCCGTCACTTTCCACATAGGCAAGGCACATATCAGGATAGTACCACACAGGCCCACCACAGCCAGAAAGAGAGCCAAGAGTTGTCTACACTTCATCTTTCACAGAGCATAGGCAGTTTGTGAGAATCTCCACCTGCAATAAATGAGAAGAAAGAAAAATATCCAACTAAACACATGCAATGAATGACAATTGACAGTGAATGTGCTTCCTTGTTGTGCCTCAGGTATTGGTATTTCAACAAATAGAAAGCACAGCAAGGGGAGGAGACCCATATAGAGTTTCCTGCTCAACTTGATTCTCTTTTCTGATTGACTTACTCTGGATGTCCACAGTAGGGCCACGCTCAAAGGGAGCACAAGTAACTATTAAGCAAGGATTCATTGAGAGCCTTGGAGCAAATTCACCTTCACAGCTCTCATGCAAGTTGGTACAGAAAAGCCAAATGTTTTTGTAAATCTTGCACATCCAAAATTACGTAATATTCCATTTGTTCCCACGAGGTTAAATGAGGACGCTGCACATGGGACATCTCACATCTTTGATATCTCTGGTGGAACAAACATTAGGATAACCCAACTAGGTGCGAAGAAAATCTTGAGTTATTGGCTTAAAACAATGTCAAAAAATATTTTTCATTAAAATCCTCAGATTGGTAAACTGTTACTCCAAATGTTCAATATCTGGTGGTTAAGCATGCATGTATTGAAAAACTACTTTACCAGGTGGCACATCAATATAACTGGTCCCTGCTCCATCAAATCCATCTATTAACATTCATATTAAATATTTAACCCTCAAGAGACCCAAGCTTTGACATTGATGCATTCCCTTTTTTGCACAATTTCTCTCAATTTTCCCACCAAGAGTTGTGATACAGCTTGTGTATTTAAAAAAGTTAATTGCTTTTTTTTGTCATTCTGCTACGCCTCTGTGGGTTAAAATAATATTTTATATAGGTGGTCATTTAGCTCACCTAACTAACCTAAAAAAGAAATTATGGAAACGTGTCCTAAAAGTGTTAATTTTTGTCCACAAATTTGTTGGCAAAAGCAACAGCTCAAATAGTCTGCAAACAGCAAAAACAAGCCTATAACATGAGCCATCATTTATTTATGTTGCAATAAATGCTGCAGGGAGCTGCCAAACCAAATTTTTTTTAGTTGGGACAGCATTAAGGGTAATATTGTTTGTCTACCATGTGTTTAAATTCAAAGTCATTTACATTTCATGGTCTCGAAGATCTTGCATTAATGCAGAATTAACTGACACTGAATGTAGTTGATTCAATATGTTTGAGGAAAATAAGCTTGCTAGTTCAACTAAACCACAAGTGGATATGATAAACTAACATGTTAAAGTTGAATTGAAAAAGGTGGGAAGTTGTAAACACCAAAACTTTGTTTTTTTAGATTTACGCATTTCGATTTCATAATTCCATCAAATTGATGAGTAATCTTTCTTAAAAATAAACCACACTGTAAATCCTAAATTAGAACTCAATTGAGCTATATCGAAGCTTTTTAAAAGATCAACAAGTTTAATTTAACAGAACTTTGCACACATTTGTAAGGGAACCCAATTAAGACCTAGAATTTAATCGCCAAATCCGGTGCCAGTTTCCCCAAAATACCAAAAGATAGACAAGATATTAAAAAAGGGATCATTTATTATAAGGGATTAAAATGTGTAATGAAAGTTCATCTCAGCAAATAAAATTAATCTCTTCCGTTCACAAACAGGAGAATTCAACTAACGTTCAGCAAGTCTGGGTTTCACACATATGCTCCACCGTTGGCAGCAGACCTAGGAGCGGAGTACTTCACAGAATATCCACGACCGTCACTTTTCGGGCACTGACAACAGAGAAGCGCGCCGCCGATGAGCAGAAGACCTGAGGCCGCCCATCCGATGAACAGCGATGCTCCCAGCTCCCGCTTTTGCGCTTCAGACAGAATGGGATTGTAGAAGTCCCTGATGACAGTGTGTGCGCACCAGCAAACAGGAATCAAGCAGAGCACGCCAGAGACAAGAAAGAACACGCCGGCTGCGATGCCCACTTTGGCCTTTGCGTCTCTATCGTCAACGCAGTTGGTGCACTTGCCTCCAGCGACGGCCAGCAGAATTCCCAAGAAGGTCACGAGAATGGAGATGACAACAAGAGCCCTAGCAGCCTGGAGGTCTTGAGGTAGCGCCAGCATGGAGTCGTATACCTTGCACTGCATCTGACCAGTGCTCTGCTGCACGCAGTTCATCCACAGGCCTTCCCAGAAGATCTGCGCGGTTACTATGTTGTTGCCAATGAACGCCGTCACCTTCCACATGGGGAGCGCGCAGATTACAATTTCGCCCAACCAGCCAACGACAGCGAGCGCAGTAGCCAGAATCTGAAGACCTGCTGAAGCCATTGTGCGCTTGGGAGTGTACAGTGTACCAAACCGTACCCCAACACTGGCTGATGCGAGTATATTTAAAGTCACTTTTAGAGGTGGGGTTTGTAATTAATTTGATTTGCGGCAGGTGGTGTTGATTACGCGCTCTTTCACCCCAATTGCCTTCCGATGGAAACTCATTTGGAGTACAAAGTAGCTATTGAACGAAAAAGAGACGTGCTAGACTAATGAATCGTGCATTTACATTTTCATTGTATTGGGTCATTCCCACATTTTGGTGACTTTTAAGTCCACAATACAATGGTATTTGTAACGTTACGCATTACTAAAATCATTGTAATATATTGCACTTGTGTTATTTCCTTGTGTCCTCAGAGCTGCATTTTCCCCCCAAAAAATAAATAAAACTCCATACAATTAAGTTTAACTGATACTGCAGGGTGTATGTGTGTTTCTTGATTTGATTGTCCACCTTGTTGTTTTTATGATTATGGGTGCTTTAATTGCAGATCTATGTTATGAAATGACTTCTGAGTTGGCATTATTCAAATAATATTCATAATGATGGAGTTATTTGAAGTGTTTGCTTTTGTTTTATTGTTTTCCTTTAAATGTTAGTCATATGTGTTCAAGAATAACAAGTCCACCCTGTTATGGAAATATATAGGGAAATTTAATTTTAAAATATCAATCAAGTCAAGTGGTTTTTATTGTCGTTCAAACATATACATTTAGTACAGTAGTACAGTACAGCAAAACGAGACAACGTTCCTCCACTGGCTAAGTAAGTCCAGTCTCTGAGTATTGAAGAGTCTGATGGCTTGGGGGAAGAAGCTGTTACACAGTCTGGCCGTGAAGGCCCGAATGCTTCGGTACCTCTTGCCAGATGGCAGGATTGCTGGTTGCTTTGCGGATGCAGTGTTTTTTGTAAATGTTTTTGATGGAGGGAAGAAAGACCCTGATGATCTTCTCAGCTGTCCTCACTATTCTCTGCAGGGCTTTGCGAAACGGTGCAAGTCCCAAACCAAGCAGTGATGCAGCTGCTCAGGATGCTCTCAATAGTCCCTCTATAGAATGTAGTGAGGATGGGGGGTGGGAGATGTGCTTTCCTCAGCCTTCGAAGAAAGTAGAGACGCTGCTGGGCTTTCTTGGTAATAGAGCTGGTGTTGAGGGACCAGATGAGGTTCTCCGCCAGGTGAACACTAAGGAATTTGGTGCTCTTGACGATCTCCACAGAGGAGCCATCAATGTTCAGTGGAGAGTGGTCACTCTGTGCTCTCCTAAAGTCAACAACCATCTCTTTTCTTTTGTCCACATTCAGAGACAGGTTGTTGGCTCTACACCAGTCCGACTGACTTGTCGTTCTTGCTGATGAACTTGATGATGTGGTTGACTGACTGAGGTCTCCCAGTCAGGAAGTCCAGGATCCAGTTGAAGAGGAAGGTGTCCAGGCCCAGTAGGTTCAGCTTTCCAATCAGGTGCTGAGGAATTATTGTGTTGAATGCTGAGCTGAAGTCCACGAACTGCATTCAAAGTTATGAGTCCTTTTTATCTAGGTGGGTGAGAGCCAGATGGAGGGTGGTGGTGATGGCGTCATCTGTTGAACGGTTTGGACTATACACGAACTGCAGTGGGTCTAGTGAGGGGGCAGCTGGGTCTTAATGTGCCTCATGACGAGCCTCTCAAAGCACTTCATGATGATGGGTGTGAGTGTGACACGATGGTAGTCGCTGAGGCAGGACACTGAAGACTTCTTTGGCATGGGGACGATGGTGGTGGCCTTGACGCGCTGGAACAATGGCGCTGCTCAGAGAGATGTTGAAGATGTCGGTAAGAACATCTGCCAGCTGGTCTGCACATCCTCTGAGCACACTGCCATGAATGTTGTCTGGTCCAGCAGCCTTCTGTGGGTTGACTCTACATAGAGTTTTCCTCACATCAGCCATGGTAAGACAGAGCACCTGGTCGTTGGTGGTCTTCCTCGCCACCACGTTTTTCTGCACCTCAAACCGAGCGTAGAAGACGTTCAGTCCATCTGGAAGGGAGGCATCTTTGTCACAGGCAACTGATGTTGATCTGTAGTTGGTGATGGCCTGGATGCCCTACCACATGTGCCGCATGTTGCCGCTGTCCTGGAAGTGACTGTGGATTCTCTGGGCGTGTGCTGCTTTACCTCTCTGATGGCCCTTGCTGTTGAGTCTCTGGTCCTCAGCAGCGCACGCACCTCCGCACTCATCCACGGCTTCTGGTTGGGGCATGTGGTGATGGTCTTGGAGAAAGTGACATCATCAATGCACTTGCTGATGTAGCAGATCACTGATGCTGTGTATTCCTCCAAGTTGGTAGAGTCGCCATATGTTGCAGCCTCCCTGAACGTGTGCCAGTCAGTATACTCAAAACAGTCCTGAAGAGCAGAGATGGCTCCTGCTGGCCAGGTTTTCACCTGCTTCTGAAGCGGTTTTGTGTGCCTGATGAGCGGTCTGTATGCTGGGATTAACATAACAGAGATTTGGTCTGAGTAGCCGAGGTGGGTGCGGGGCTCCGCCCCTTACACGCCTGGGATGTTTGTGTAAACAAGATCAAGCGTGTTCGCCTCTCTCGTTGCAAAGTCCACATACTGATGGAATTTAGGGAGCACTGTCTCCGGCGACAATAAACAGTCCGTCAGGGTGAGCGTTCTGCAGTTTGCTAATAGCCCCATACAATCAATCAATGTCATTTTAAAATGTAAGTTTTCTTATATTATGTAGAAATAAAAACATCACTATAAGTTTACAAATATACTAGCTGGATATCTTTATCAGACCATTTAGTGGCTAATTTTCTCATTCAATGTCCATCTGTATTTTCCAGCTGATGCAGCAATGGACTGAATTTTTTAAGTAATTTAGCTTGACCTGTATGATTTATAAAATCTTTAACATGTCCCCTTAATTATGAAACTTAAAGCTACCTATAAAAGTGTTTTTATTTAAAAAAATGTCAAAGCTGACATTTTCACAAAATGTAGGAATAAACCATAGACTTTTACAAATAAAATGTAGTTTCTCTCCAGAAAGCATGTCACATATGAACCCTTTTCATACACGTGATAATTTTACATGAGCTTGTGCAGTTCATTTTCAGCATTCCCTTTAAAAGCTTTTGCCTTTAAATATTATACTGTATATCCATATTAATGTATTGTCCTTTTTCAAACACCCACAAATCCAACTCAATCTGTTTCAAATCAACCTTCCCCTCTACACACATTTGACGTATTTATTGTAGGCTTATTGAAAAATAAATTAAAAGAGCATATTTCTTTGTTCACAATCATGGTTTTACAGATTCACTGACCCATTTTAGTTGAACTCAGTGATGTTGGCATGGAGGGAAAATTTTTGCATTTACAAGCTTTCAGGCTCGTTTTTTTTTTTTTGTTGTTGCATATTTTCAACATAAAATAAAAGAACAGATTAAAATGTTTAATGCAGCTCTAGATCAGGGGTTTTCAAACTCTTTGATTCCAAGGACCCCCTTCTTTAGAAATAAAGGCAGCTATATATTTTAATGTATAATAAAACATATATACTGTTTGAAAAAAATGGTAAGCGTTACATTAAAAACATGTTGTTTTCCCTCAATTTTTCCAAATAATGTAATTGGCCTTTAAATGTCACTGTATGAAATATTTTCACAAAATGAAATGATGATTTTGTTTTATTTTGCTTTTAAAAACAATCACTGCATTAGAATAAAATAGCCCAATAAATATATTGATTTCCAACCAGTCCTTTGAAAGCAGAATGAAACAGTTAGAATATTTAAATTCAGTTAATGTGTTATTTTTTATTGCATTAATCCGAGATAACAAATATCTTAATGTTAACTTTGACAGCCCTAAAATTACATATTGCAAAATCTTTCCATAGCACCCACTTGCAGCCCCCTGGGGGTCCCCGGACCCCAGTTTGAAAATCCCTGAGATGATTTACCAAAAATAGCTAATTTAAAGTGATAGTTATCCCATAAATGAAAATTCTCTCATCAATTACTCAACCTCATGCCATCCCAGATGTGTATGACTTTCATTCTTCTGCAGAACACAAACAAAGATTTTTAGAAGAATATCTCAACTCTGTTGGTCTGTACAATGCAAGTGAATGGTGACCAAAATTGGAAGCTCTGAAAAGCACATAAAGACAGCATTAAGGTAATCCATTTGACTCCAGTTGTTTAATCAAAGTCTTTTGAAGCAATCCAGTTGGTTTTGGGTGAGAGCAGACCAAAATGCAACTCATTTTTCACTGCACATCTTGACAGCAGTCTCCTTGGCGATCATGATTTCAAGCATGATTACACTTCCTATAGCACCATCTAGCCCTCTGTGCATGCGTCAAGCACTAGGAAGTGTAATCAAGCTTGAAATCATGATCATACCTAAATTTACAGTACAGTGAACAAGCGGTAATATTTTGGTCTGTTCTCTCTAAACTTTTATTAGATTGCTTCAGAAGACTTGAATTAACCCACTGGAGTTGTATGGATTACTTTTGTGCTGCCTCATGTGCTTTATTGGAGCTTGAAAGATCTGAGCACCATTCACTTGCATTGTATGAACCTACAGAGCTGAGATATTCTTCTAAAAATCTTCATTTGTGTTCAGCAGAAGGAAAAAGTCATACACAACTGGGATGGCATGAGGGTGAATAAATGATGAGAGAATTATCTTTTTTGGGTGAACAATCCCTTTAACCTGAATTCACTTAGCAATAAATCATAACAGTCAAAATAACAACTATTCACATCGTTGTTGTTGTTGCATAACCTTGCATAACTGGGTGAACACAAAGCTTTTAGATTTGTTTCAATTTAATAGTCTGGATAGTCAAGGTAAAACAATTTTGTCCCATAAAGCAAGGGGGAAAAAACGGGACACTTCTCTCATCTAAAGGGTCTGGCACAGCCTCGCCGTTTTGAATCCTCGTCCATTGGTCCCAACGACCAATCCTCGCCGCTCCCTATAAGCAGACTACGCAGTCTGCGTAGGGCACCATCTTACCCTAGCAGGGCACCAGAAATTTCACCGGCTGCCCTTACTCGCTCGTTATACGTTATTCAAGGACCCGAAAGGAGTTGCGGAACACAGATAATCGCTTCGCGCTCATAACACGCGATGTCGTATATTAGGGGGTGTTTTCATTATAAATGGACTGCTGTGTCTCACACCTGTCTGCTGGTCATCGCATACCATCATCCGAGATTTCTGCACCCCGCTCCTTCTAGATGCGCAGATCGGGGCGTCGCTCGAAATCGGCTGGGGTGAGGCGGGGCTTCAGCTCACGGGGCGCGATACTGTGCGGCTAGTGTCCTCTCAAAGAGGAACGGCCATTCGTCGTCAAATACCCAGCAGCACCGTCATCAAACCCCTTGAGAAAAGAATTTATGTGAAACATGAGAAAGAGGACCACATAATTCTGTAGCACAGTAATCAGTCTCATTATAGTTTGTATAAATGACATTGATTGTTAACTAACTAACTAGTCTCAAATGTTGTAGGCTACTTTTAACAGTTATGTCTGTTAATCACATGACGATGTTTAAATGTAACCCATATGAATATATTTACATATTAACAGTTGAGCACCTTGTACAAAGGGCAAATTGCAGTGAAACTTTTAAATGCTTGAAACAATATGCAAAAAGCTCTACATTCCAATAAATAACAATTAACACTTGTTTGTAGTTTTGTTGTTGTTGTTGTACAGAATGCACAGATTCCGTGCTTGTTTGAATGAATGTTTTAAGGTTCTGCAATTACTGCTTGTGGTTGTATAATTTTGCACAATTGCAGAAGTGCACAGAGTTTCTCCTTGACAACGGTAATAACTTATTCTGGGGATAAAGCAATTGGCACAAAGCAGCAGCTGTGGAAAGGTCAAGAGATGAGAGTGAATAAATGATGACCGCATTTTAATTTTGGGGAGAACTATCCCTTTGAGTAAAAACCACATGGGTCAATCATTAAAGAAAACGTTCAAACAAAAATTCTGAAGTATTCTGAAATATTCTAAACGAAGATATTTTCAAGGATATACAGTATAAAGTGAATACACAGTATCCCTACAATGCAAGTCAATGGGGTCCAAAACTTTAAAGCTCCAAAAAGTGCATAAAAAACAGCATAAAGGTAATCAATACAACTTTAGGTATTTTCTAGTCTTCTAAAGCGATATGATTTCTTTGGGTGAGAAACAGACCAAAATTTAAGTCCTTATTATTCATATATTCTGACAACTCTTAATGTGTTCATTAAAGAGAATATAATTCACACAATTCCCTGGGCTTGTATGTGCAGAGCATTGTACATTAACAAGACATACAGTAGTGCTGCCAGGTTTACAGATTTAATGCCCAGTTGGTCTATTTGGTAAATGCAGATGCGATTTAAAGTCATGGGTTGAGGTTTTTTGTGAAGTTGGCAACCTCTTGAAGCTAGCAATGTGTTCCATATGGGCTGCATATTAAGATTTTTAGTGAATAAGGATTTATACTTTTAACTCTTTCTCTCCCAAAGCAATGATATCACTTCAGGAAACATGGAATATACCAATTGAGTTGTATGTGTGGCTTTTATAGTGTCTTTATGTGCTTTTGGACCCCATTGACTTTCATTGTATAGAAAAAAACACCACATTCATTCTTCAAAATACCTTCATTTGTATTCCACAGAAGACAGAAAGTCATACAGATTTGGAATAAATGATGAGAGAATTTTAAATTTTGGGTGTATTATTCCTCTACAATGCACTCGATGAAGCACTAAAATGCATGGATGTTTATTGGTGATTTTGTATTTATTTTATTAATATGGATAAATTGTGTCATGTACATTCCAGTGAGGGGCATTTCATTTTCTGTTATTTTCTATTTTATTTTATTTATTTATTTATTTTTGGCTAAGCATATTAAGTCAGCATTGAATAATCTGGCACAGAGTAAACACAAGCCAATCTTGTGGTGGAGATATGTTTTCTTATTATATGCATTTACATGCTCCAGGACCTGAGAGAGAACCTGAAAAACCACACCTGTTCTGGATTTACTGTGAAAGACGACTCCCTTTGAGCATGTTTTGCACACAGAGACTCTTTTGAAATCCCTTATGTGTCAAAGGGGGGGTGACACTTAAGGAAGGGCTGCAACACCACACCTCCATTAACACCCATACAAACTGAGTTTTATACAATTTAAAAGACACACTCATACAGACAGGTATGAAAGCAATATTTTTTTTATTTTCCCCATTTTTCATCATATCAAAAAAGCTGAAAAAAAATCTAAGCATTTTGCTGTTTGCTGTACATCATAGGAATATTTACAAAGCATGAGTTTGAATACTTGAAAAACCACATTACACATTTATCAGGACCACATTACAAAAGAGTTAACAATTAAATCATGTTTAATTTCCAGATTAGCCTACTTTGACAGACAAGAGGATTTTTAAATGTGGTTCTTCATTACCCTCTTGTTTTCTAGTACAGTGTATAAACATTTGGAAAGCTGCTTTCCCCATGATACTTGCTTAGATCCAAAAACTTTGAGCCACTACATCCTGGACAAACCCAAGATTGTAAACATCATAGGCAGGATCCATTATCAGAGTTCTTGGTTTTACACAAAGTTTTTGCCGGTTGGTGCTGAGGCGTCAGACCGAGGGGTAGCCTTATACTTTGCAGTGTAATTTCCATTATTCTCCTTTGGCGGGCAGTTGCAGCATAGCAAACCACCCCCTATGAGCAACAGGGCAGCGGCCCCCCAGCCGATGTAGAGTGCTGCTCCAATCTCTCTCTTTTGAGCTGAATTCAGCAAGGGATTGTAGAAGTCCTTGATGATGACGTGGGCTGTCCAGCACACCGGGACCATACACAGCACCCCAGCTATGATGAAAATCACGCCCGAAGTGATACCAACCTTGGATTTCGAACTCTCGTCTTCAACACAGTTGGTGCATTTGCCACCAGCCACAGCCAGAAGGATGCCCAAGATTCCAATTACGATGGAAATGATGGTGAGGGCGCGGGCAGCCTGAAGGTCTGAGGAGAGGGCCAGCATGGAGTCGTAGACTTTACATTGCATCTGTCCAGTGCTCTGTACAACACAGCTCATCCAAATTCCCTCCCATGAAATCTGTGCCGTTACAATATTATTGCCGATGAAGGCTGTGACCTTCCACATGGGAAGTGCGCAGACCACGATCAAACCAATCCATCCTATAATGGCCAGGGCGGTGCCCAGCATCTGAAGGCCAGCGGACACCATGATTTGCTGTATTTGTCTCTTGATCGTCTCTTGAAGTGGCTCTGTGTGTACTGCTCACAGGTGTATGTTTCAAAGGGTGTGCACCATTGCTTTAATAGTACCTGAGCAGGTATAGGGATGGGACTTCTAACTGATTACCTGCTCTGCTGGTTTTTTAGCTACTTCATGGGGTGCGACAGTACCAAGGCTTAAATGTGAGTCACTGCCTAAACATTTTCCACCAGATATACAGTACAATACCTTATATGGTTTCTTCAAACTAAAATATTTACTCTTAAAATTTAAAATATCTATATGACAAAATCTATGAAGGGACCAGTAAACTAGTTTAAGCACATGTGTACTGTGCTACAAAGAGAAATATGGTACCAAGGGCTTTTCTTGTTTGATGTTTTATGTCATGAAATGCCCATGACAGGAAGTGACTACATAAATTTATTCCATAAAAAAAAAAAAAAAACTAAACATATTTTTGGAAAACATTCAAGGAATATTCTGGGTTCAATACAAGTTAAGCTTAATTGACAGCATCTGTAGCATAATGTTTATATATTATAATATTTTAGACTCCTATCTTGTTTATTTAAAAAAAAAAAGAAGAAGCAAAAATGACTGACAACAAAGTAGTAACACTGCATAACTTTACACTGATAAGGTTAATAAGCAATCTTGTCACACTAAAATAATGTTATCATATATAATGTATACATCTTGTAGCTATATTTATTTGATAAAAGGTGTATTTTATTGTGTATGTTCTGGCCCCCATTCAATTCCATTGTAAGCACCACACTGTAACAGCGATTTTTTTGTAGTAATGAACAAATGCAGTCCATTTAGCTTATTTAGTTATTTCTGCACTACTAGCGCCACTGAACAGAATTGCAAAAATAAACTTTGTTTTCAAAACAGTTTTCTGAATCCTCCATCATCTGCTACTGGTCAAACAAAAAGATAGTTCTGCCCACAACTCATACCATTGGTTGAATCAATGTTATTGTGTTCGTGGGTCTCTCAAAACAAACAGAGGAAATTTTATAGCGCCACAGAGACACAGTGTTTAAAGTTTTAGAAAAAATCTACCTACTAATGGCTTACTTATAGTTGTCTCTGCATATTATGCTGGAATAAGAGAAAGTATTTCAACACAGAAAAAGTTACATACTTCAGCTTTGACTTGTACTGAACCCAGAATATTCTTTTAAGGGATTCTGGGGAATGTAATTAGCCAAACCTCATTACTAAAATATTTTGTATATATATATATATATATATATATATATATATATATATATATATATATATATATATATATATATATATATATATATATATTGTTTAAATATTCTTATATGCAGGGAATTTTGTTCTAGGAAATCATGATAATGTCCTTGACCATATTTTAAAGAGCTTTGTGCTCACTCATAGTCTACAAAGTATTTGCAGTCTACAAAGTGGCAGTTGGTTTCATGTGACACGGCTAATGAGGGTGTTTTTGGAACGTATTTAGTAGGTTGTGGGACATTCAGCATTATCTCTTAGCACTCCATTCAGGTCAAGGATATTTCAAATGAAACTTCATTGTTGCCTTTGGATATGACACATTAATAACAAGTACAGGTACATGATTTACGTAGTGTTTTACTCAGCACATTAGCATTTCCCATGGCAAAATTCACTCAAGCATATTTTAAGAGCTGTGCAGTCTGAAGGGGGAGGAGCAGCCAAAATGCACCTGTACCGACCTGAACTGGTCAGACCAGTTTCTGATTGGGACACAGGTGACTATTGACATTATGCCTGGACAAGACTGAACAGAGAACTTCATCAGATCATTGCATCAACATGTTTTGTTTTCCACTGACAATAACAGACAAATCAATTAATTTGTTTGTCGTAACAGTGACAATAACAGGCAAAAATAAAAGTATTTTTCACATAAGACACCATGTATAAATATAACATGGCTAGTAACAATTTGTTTGCTTAGGTTTTTTTAATAATTGTTTTCCTCCAATAAGGCTAAAAAGTTTCCTTCTTTATTCATAACATATACAGCCACATTTACAAAAAGAATTGAATGAGTTGATATTGTTGTAACAATCTGAAAACCCATTTAGAGATGTTATTATGCTGTGAACAAGAAATACTTGTGTAAAAACTATACATAGTGACAGCTTCCCTCCACCTTTATCAATGAATGGGGTAGCCTTTTGTTTTAAACACACACCAGAGTCCATGTCAAGGTCACAAGTAGTATTTCAAAACATTTCAACATTTTAAACAACTATTTGTTTTGCAGGGAGTATACAAGAGTTTCTAGTATTTTTAATATTAAGGTGTGAGAAGAGTATCAAATGGCTGTTCTGAAAATGTAAAGATTTGTTCGTTTGATTAGGAGTTCAATTAGTCGATGAGTTTCTGTCCTAGTGATATGTTTGGGGACAAAATCGGATAAAAAAACTAAATTAGTTAATAAAAAGATTAAATGTCTTAACTCACCTCTAAAAATGCAAATGGATGTATTTTAGGGGTAGTCTCTATAATAATTATAATTGGCTTAATTTAATTACAACCGAATTCAGGAAGTCCCCCAATTTAGATAGTTAGGCAAACCTACAAATATAATTAACTAAAACCAATTGAATTTAAAGTCCCAGTTGTGTTTATATGAATTTCTAAAATTTGGGACAAAGATCATATTGTCTTAATTAAATCTACTTGATGAAGCAGGAACCAACAACTTAAAGGGATATTCCAGGGTCAATACAAGTTAAGCTCAGTCGACAGCATTTGCGGCATAATGTTGATTACCACAAAAATTAATCGGCCCTCCTTTTCTTAATTTTTTTTATAAAAATCAATGTAACAATTATGTACTTACAAGGGAAGTGAATGGGGCCAATTTTTGGAGGGTTTAAAAGGCAGAAATGTGAAGCTTATAATTTTATAAAAGCACTTAAATGAACTCTTCTGATAAAACTTGTGTATTAGGAGCTTTAAAGTTGTTTAAATCATTTAAGTCATTTTAGGGTTTGTTGACGTTACATCGTCATGGCAATAAAGTTGTAAAATTGGCTAGAACTCTAAACAGAAAAGGTAATTATGTGATTTTATCACACTAAAATAATTTCAGCATGCATATTTTTTTGTGTCTTGTGGCTATACTTTTATAGGAGTTGATCATGGCACTACTATACCCACTCACAAGTTACATGGCTAGAAACAACAAGAATGATTCCTCGAGGGTTATGCATAGTAAAACCCTCTTCTTTTGGCAGTGACAATAAAACTTTTATTACATTTTAAATGCGGCACGCGCCATGTCATGAAACGTTTTTACCGCGTGCACAAGCAATAATGAGCGCCGAACTGTGTCCGGGTGTCACGAGGTGACCGTTTGCTGACGTCACATCAGGTCGGTTAACGATTTATAGGCGTTATCAAAATATTGACATTTTTATGTTTCAACGATATCTCTAAGCGAAATACCTTTTACAAACACATGCAACCTCGCTGGCCGTGATATATACCACGCGTTGACTTTAGGTTCAGTGTTGTTGTATTTTCGTGGCTTTCTTTCGTGAGCACCGCCCTCACTGTAGCTGACGAGCAGAGACGAGCTTAGGGGAATCTTGCGCCAGAGGCGCTTGAAAAAACAATAACTTTTATTTCCACACGGAAACACATTAGTCATTGCCTGTTCCCTAGCTCACAGAAACTCATTTAAAGAGAATAAATGTTTTCCTGGAGGGAAGTAGGTCATCGCACTGACCTGATTTTGGGATCTCGTGTATAAATGAGCCCTTATTTTATTTTAACAACTTTCCAACGTTTATACAAAGTACATGATAACTTAAAGGCATAGTTTACCACAAAATAAAAATTCTGCCATCAGTTACTCACATTCATTTTGTAATACACAAAAAGAGATGTTAGTAAGTTTCAAGTTTTATTGGTCACATACATAACCATACACAGTATGACATGTAGAGAAATTCATGGTATGACTTTTCTTCCCACAGTTTATGATAAAAAATAAATAAAATAAAAATATATAGAGAGAGAGAGAGAGAGAGAGAGAGAGAGAGAGAGAGAGAGAGAGTAGAAATAGAAGTTAAAAAAACCCCACAAACATAAACACAATTTACAACACAATAAAATAGTAGAAAGAAGGAATATATACTGTATGTACAAAGTATGCATATTAATATGAAATAGTGTATAATGACAGATGTAGAGGTGGGAGCAGCAACAGGTTGACTGGCAATATGTACATTTGTGAAAAGTGCAATTGTGCAGTAATGTTGACCTGCAACAGGCTGATGTTATAGAGGTAATTTTGTAGATGTATAATAATGATAATATATCATATGATAATGCAGAGTTTTATATTGCTTCAATTGTGTGGTGTTGAATGAAACAAGTCCTGGTGTTGTCCTTGGTTTAGGACACGGATTACCTAGTGAAAGAAGCTGCTTCTCATTCTTTCTGTTTTGGCCATCAGGTAGCGGAAATCTTTCCCTGACTGCAACAAAGAGAAAAGTCGATTATTAGGATAGCTGAGGTCTTTCATGATCTTCCTGGCTTTGGTCCAGCATCATTTGCTGTAGATGGACTGCAGGTCAGGGAGTTTGATGTGGGTGATGCGCTCAGCTGATCACACCACTCTTTGTAGAGCCAGTCCATCTTGTTTCGTGCAGTTTCCAAACCAGGATGTGATGTTTCCTGTCAGGATGCTATCAATGGTGCAGGTGTAAAAGTTTTTTAGCACCACAGAGGGCAGTTTAAAATCCTTTAAGCACCTGAGGTGGTAAAGACGCTGATCGGCCTTCTTCACCAGGGTGTTAATGTGGCAGGCCCATGACAGATCGTGTGAGCTGTGTATGCCAAGATATCGGAAACTGTCCACTCTGTCCACTGTGACCCGCTGATCATAATGGGGTGGTAGTTCCTCGCCTGCTTTGTGCTGAAGTCCACTATCAGCTCCTTGTCTTGCTGACATTCAAAAGGAGGCTGTTCTCCTGGCACCAGTCCTCCAGGCCTTTGATCTCCTGCAGATAGGCCCTCTCGTCATTATCAGAGGTGACAACAGTGTCGTCAGCAAACTTGACAATGGTGGTGGAGTTGGAAGTGGCCACAGAGTCATAAGTGTACAAGGAGTACAGCAGGGGGCTGTACTCAGGGGGGTGTACAGCTTACTGCTTGTGGTCTGTCAGTCAGGAAGTTAGATATCCATTGACGCAAAGATGGGCTAAATCCTAGGTCCTCCAACTTGGTGGTGAGTTTAGAGGGAATTATAGTATTAAAAGCTGAACTGTAATCAACAAACAGCATTTTAACATAATTTCCCTTCCTCTTGTCCAGATGATCTAGGACTGTGTGGAGAAGATGTGTGATGGCATCGTCTGTTGAGCGATTTGGATGGTAAGTGAACTGTAAAGGATCCAGGGTGTCAAGCAGTGAGGAGGTGATGAAGTCTCTGACCAGTCTTTCAAAGCACTTCATCACAATTGAGGTCAGTGCTACAGGAAGATGGTCATTAAGGCAGGAAGGTTGGGGTTTCTTCAGGACAGGAACAATGATGGACTGTTTAAAACAGGTTGGAATTACTGACTGTTCCAGGGAGAGGTTGAATATCTCTGTGAACACCGATGCTAGTTTGCCAGCGCAGGCTCTGAGAACCCAACCTGAGATTCCATCTGGTCCTGCTGCCTTCCTGACGTTCACTCTCCCGAAAGCCTTTCTCACGTCGCACTCTGTGATGGTGAATGCGTTTCCAGCATTAATGCTCTCCGCATACAAGCAGCCATTATCACTATTTAGCACCGTTAGCGCAATAAACTGCAGCCTCAAAGCGAGTGCAAAAAGTGTTCAGCTCATCTGCTGGAGAATTATCAGCGTTTGCGATTTTGGGGGATGGTGTTTTATAGACGTTATTGTTCTCAGTCCCTGCCACAGGCTTCTAGTGCCATCCTGTTGAAACAGTGACTCCAATTTCTTCCCATTGCGCCACTTTGCCTCCCTCACCACTTTTCGTGTGTTGTAAGACTGATTTTGTAATTGTAAGAATGTTAGGGACTGACTGCCTCACTTTCATTGTATGGAAAAGACCAGCGTCTTTAAAATTTCAGAACATTCTTCAAAATTTCTCCTTTTGTGTTAAATGGAAGAAAGTATACGTGTGTTTAAAATGATTATACTTTTAGAAACATTTGAACATCCTTGCTTGCGGTTTGAAATGGCCATTGCTTGTTCTAATAAAGGAGCTGAAATAAAATAAGTGTAAACAGTAGCATTTTATTTATTTAATAATTATACATATACTTGTGACAGGGCAGAGGGTGGGGCCAGGTCGCGATGCTGCACACCCGGCCCCTAATCAGAATAATCAAGCCTCAGAGAGGGATAAAGGCCGACTGGAAGCTGCAGTGCGAGAGAGAGATTTACGGGCAGCTATCCGACACCTTTGTGTGTTTGTCTTTTTGGTTAAATTTCTTATTAAATTATTATTTAGATAGTCAAGCCGGTTCTCACCTCCTCCTTTCCATTGATCTATATTACAATACTGTACATTTGTTTACTAGTTAATTATTAATTGAAATAAAACACAAATATTTAAACATGATGCTTGAATATCTTCATAAAGTCTAAAAGTTTTAAATCATTTATTTTCTGTTTGCATTCTGAAAGTAGTTACTAGTGAGGCAAAATCATGTAGGCTATATTTCTGATTAGGTGCAAGTGATGTTTATTAGCACCTGCCTTGTACAAAGGTAAAAGGGGGTCTTTTAGCTTGGATAAATGCCGTTGATGTGCATTCCGAATGACTGATGTTGAGCACTACACCCTTCAACCTCCAAAGCTATCACTATGGAGTGTAAACCCTTTGAAATGATTAGGGCATAGGGATGAGCCCTTCGGAATGGAAAGCACCCATGGTGAGTAAATGATGACAGATTTGTCTTTTTTATGAGAACACTTTAACATTAAAATAGGTTTTCTTTAGGTTTTTTTTTTCTTTAAAGCTTTGCAATATCTTCAGCTTCAAACTCTATGGGCGTGTCCAGGTAGGCTGTTTAAAGCTTGGTGTATTATTCAGATGTTTAAAGTTGCACTTAACCATTCCAGAGAAACACTGTTGATATTCGAACTGAACTGCTAAAACAAACACACTCCTCCCTTCAGTGCCCCTTTGGAAGCTCCACCCCCCATCAGTTCCAGACACTCACAACAGTCCTGCTACTAAATCTAACATCAAAACAACTGCATATATGGGTTCTGTGAAACATAGCAACATTTATGTTACCTATCGAGAAGAAAAAGAGCAACTTCTGCATCCTTCTTCAAGCCTTTAACCTCTCGGAGGTCTCTCCACCATTGAAAAGCCTCGCCGATGTTGACGTGGCTCCTAGCCCTTGACTTATCATAATCCATCTTTTTTAGTTTATATTTGCCTCACCTTTTTCTTTTGGTCTGTTTCTCAGCCATTTGTCCTCCTTGAAGTTTAGAAAGTTCGCATCAGACAGATTTGCCATCACTCTTCTAATTAATTTCCCTCTCGCTCTTCCCCCACCCCCATCAATGTGCATTTGCAAGAACCACCCCTGCTGCTGATCAGCTGGAGTAGTGTTGTGTGGATCGATCCGATTTTGTCCCATTTATAGAGCCAGGGCTGTGTACAAATACTAGATTTGTTTTTCAGCCCACCCACAGAACAAACAGCTAGCAGACTGTGAGGAGATATTTGCAGAATTTGACAAACTGTATTGGATTAGAATTACTCAGTTTACCTTTAAAAACTCACAGTCTGGTTTGACCAAGACCTGTCACCTTACTGTATGTACAGTATATACACCCCACATCTCCAATATATGTATTTGTTACCCTATGTGTTTACTCTGTAGACACTTGCATTGTAAATCCACCTGCTTTACTTCATATTAATATACAGGCAACTACCTCTTGCTTGACTTCTTGTTCTGAAAAGTTGGGACTAAATGTGTTGCCTTTTTCCACAGAGTGAACAAAGCTTAAACTGTAATAGATGTTGATAGAAGACAATGTCTTACCACTGTTTCACCTAACCTGGTCTCTCTCAGCATGCTTTGCATTTTTTAAATTTCTGCTAAAGATGTTACAATGTTTAACTACCATATTTAGTGATGAACCTAGTCACATCACTTTTTTTAGTACACATTTGTTTTTGGGTTGCATCACTAAATTAAATCCTTTTCACGTAGACAATCAGGAAATAATATATATTCCTTGGTAATCTGTTGTGCTGCTAGATTTTATGGCTTTCCACTGAAGATGGCCTAGTTTGCTTCCAGGACTTTGAATTCTTTATAGTCTATTTAAATATACTGCTATGCTAAGTAGGTCATGCAATTTCCTGTTGCATTTCTTTGAGGAAGTTTAAAAGCAACAAAAACAACAGTGTTTATTAGTACCACAGAAATGTAGAACGGGAACTGAAAATGTGAATTACAGGACAATTATACACCACGTGTATATACGCTCTTTATTAGGTTTTTTAATAATTTTTAATGCAATTAAATTAAATTGTATGACTTTTTTGAGCAATTTTAAGAGCCACAACTGGAGAGAGTCACTATCAGTGAGTTGATGTCCAAATTTTAATTTTTAAGTGAACTGTTCCTTTAAGTCTTTAGTATGGGTGCATAATGGGCCATGCTAGGCATTCACGTTGGTGTTTTCAATGATTGTCCATTAAAGAGCATTTTTCACAGATCTACCTAGTTATCGATTAACATTAGCAAACAGTCCCAGCCTGTGGTTTAAACAAACTTTTACCGGAAGCTACATTGTCGAAAGAGCTCACTTTTTATGAGGGCACTGGCCAATGCTAAGATTGCACCTTATCATCTGATGTCAGAACTCAGGTAGGTCAGCCCTCCTTCCTCTCAGAACATAAGGTTTATAGGGGGACGTTTCGGCCAGGACAGAACATTCCTCGAGCACAAGTGGATATTCAGTCTGCAAATATACACTTTCATGCTCGGCCAGTCCTTTTGTGATTTTGGAAATTCCAGATACGAGTGTCTCAAGGACTCTTTATGACACAGGGAGAGTCTCATCGAGCATAAGAAAGAGTACAAGAGAGGTCTGAGTGAGTTTTGAAAGGAGAAAGAGCGGAGACATGGTGGCCTTTGGTCTGGAGATAGTGGGAGTCACTCTCTCAGTTCTTGGCTGGATTCTCGATATATTGTGTTGTGCCTTGCCCATGTGGAGGGTCACCGCATTCATTGGCACAAATATTGTCACAGCGCAGGTCTACTGGGAGGGAATCTGGATGAATTGTGTGGTCCAGAGTACCGGACAGATGCAGTGTAAAGTCTACGACTCCATGCTGGCTCTTCCGATGAACCTACAGGCGGCTCGTGCCCTGGTGGTGGTGTCCATCATCTTAGGTGTCCTGGCACTACTTGTGGCTATAGTGGGGGCCAAGTGCACCAACTGCATTGAAGATGAAGCAACCAAAGCTCGTGTAATGATCGCCTCTGGTGCTGCTTTCATAACTGCTGGAGTCATGCTGCTTATTCCTGTGTCCTGGTCAGCAAACACTGTTATTTTGGAGTTCTATAGCCCAGTTGTTCCAGAAGCTCAGAAGATGGAAATAGGAGCGTCACTGTACCTGGGCTGGGCTGCTGCATCTATGTTGCTGGTCGGGGGATCCATCCTGTGCTGCAGTTGCCCACCTAAAGAGATGCCAAAGTACCAGCCCCAAAGTCGGATGGGCTACTCGGCTCACCATTCAATGGCTACAAGCACCTACAACAAGAGAGATTATGTCTAGGGGCATCACAGAACATTTCATTATTTAATAGATATAAAGTGTAGCCATGTGGGTCGGAGGTAACCGTAACTGAAAATCTAGTTTACTTTTTGTCTGTGTGTATATGTCTACATATATTTGCATAAGGTATATTTTTGCTTTGAATGTTTTTTGCCAATCAGTGCCCATTGTCACTTCAAACTTTGTTAAACATATTTTAGATCCAGTTGCAGAAATATTGAGCATAGTGCAGTGTTTAGATTGTTTGTCTTACATTTTGTAAAGTGTGGACAAAGCAAAGGTCAGTGGAGAAGACTAAAATTTACTTGTATTTTTTTATTTATTTTTTTATCTTGCATATACATTCTTGTTTGAAAAAACTAAAATATTTGAGTTTTTGAATAGTTTTTTGTAAAGGAATCAAAAAGTGCCATCTGTATTGGCTTTAAACATTCTATGTTTGTACTTTACTTTCATTGTAATAAATGTGAATATAAATTTTTTACATTTAGAAACTGTTTTGTTGTGTTTGTTGTGTTTACTGTTCTCATTTCTATTCACTGTTTTTACAGTTCAAAACATCAGACAAAGAGCATTTTCCACATTTAGACAGCAAGCCCTTTGGCCTTAAGTAATGAACAACAGAGCCAGAAGAGAGATTTTGGTGTTCCTGTTGTCTAGTGCTATATTGTGTTTATGTGTTTGTGTTTAACCACACATATACTCACTGACGTGTGGTCTGGGTAGGCAAACTAGGCACTGCCTACCCTGCCAAAATTCAAAAATAAAATGTTTATTAAATAATAAACTTGTATTTGTATTTTTACTTTTTATTCTTGTGATTTATATATGCAATATGTGTGTTATTCCAATTGTTTAGACGTTATGATGACAAATGTAGCAGTTACGCATAATCAACTAAAAACAAATGGTAGAATAAGCAGTGCTTTTACGGTCCATTCATTGCAGACGACAAGCGGAAAACCCATGTTGCGCATGCGCACTTCGATCCTGTATTCTTTAACATGTACGGCAAAAAGCACAAATCTGCTGTGCCTTTTGACGTAAATATGTTATGCCCGTAATCATCTCCGTTACGTATCAGACATGGACCAATTAAAATCGAGATATTCCTGGACATTTGCGTAGCTAACGTCATTACACCACAGCTAGCGTACATGCCTAATCCCCGCCAAATTCAAAATCAAAATGACAGCACCAGCCGTAATCACGGAATTAAGAATTTTTTCCAAGCTCGAATTTAATTCCAAATAGTTAATTGCAAGAGGGAGGTCTACGCCAGCCTTATATGGACTAGTACAGCAAAAGGGCCCAAAAAGTATCCGATCATTTCAAACTGATTGGTATGTAAGAAAAGATTGGCTATGTGGCTGTGCTAACAATCAGCGGCTGTACTGCTATCCCTGCCTGCTTTTTTCAACCAGTCAGACTGTTTGGACTTCAGCGGGATATTGTGATTTGAACAACCTGCTCGCAGCTTTAACCAAGCATGAAAAGTCGTCAGCTCACATCCAGTGTCAAATTACACTGAAAACCTTTGGAAAATCTCGGATCGACCTTGCACTTGACGAGCAAAGGAAGCTGTATATAACCTACTACAATGAAAAGGTAAAGGATTGTTGTATTGTATCTTCTGTTATAAAGATGAAGATTGCACATAAAAAATAAGCACATAATGTTGTAAAAATAAACAACTTATGTTCTGTTATATGTTCTGTGTTTTGACTACTGAATTTTGTATAATAATATCTAATGAAGATATATTAACAAAATTGTATATATTATATATAACACATATATAAAATACATACATTTCTTGATATGCAGCTATGTAACGTTCACTGTGTGTGTGTGTGTGTGTGTGTGTGTGTGTGTGTGTGTGTGTGTGTGTGTGTCTGTGATAGAGAGAGAGAGAGTACACGATATACATCCTGATTTTTATTTTTTTTTATTTTTTTTTTATTGACAAATAATTCATCCTGATTTTTACATTTCTTGATATGCCGCGCTTGTGCGTAACGTTCACTGTTATTACGTATTATTAGCTTAAACAATAAATCAGGTAATCTGGCTTTCATAACTCAGTGCCTAGCCTCTTTAAGACATCACCGCACGTCACTGCATATACTTATAATTTTATAATAATTAAACAATACTTTGAACAGATTTTAGATAAGATGGCCTTGTTTAAACAAATGCTGTATCTAATAATTATAAGAGTTGTTGATAAGGAAAGTGAATATCAATGAATGCATTTCAATGTTAAAAGGTGTGTTAAAATAAATCTGTTTTACATAATACGATAGCTAAATGGGGTAATAAAACACACAAACACATACACACAAGAAACCCACACAGAATTACTCAGCAGTTGGGCTGCACTGAATTCATTGTTTTGAATGACTAAAATATTATGACCTATTAGTGTTATTGCATTAATTCAAAATATTGCAAATTGAAATCTATAAATGTTGTTAATAATTAGCATTTCAAAAACTCATTTTGTAGTGTAACAATGAAAGCTGTTTGCTCTTTTTTGCCTTCTGTCTGCTTCTAATCACAGCTTCCCTTTTCATCTGTGAATCTCTTTAAGACGCATGATCATTCAGATGCAACAATAGTATGGTATTAACACCACAAAAGACCTTTTTTGTTTGAATTGTTTAGACTTTAGAATTTAGACTAATTGTTTTGTAATGTTAAACCTTTAAAGACATACCGACCAGCAGCTCTGATGGTATAAGCTTCTGTTGAAGCCATAGACATTATTTAAACTAAAAACAAAACAATTGTTTAGTTATGGAATTCCTTGTGAAGAACTACACTACTCATGAATCCTGAAGGAAAAGATATACCAATCAGAGAATCATGGCAAACAGCACATCAAAAGTGCTCTGCAGCGACCACCCACTTCCATGACGTTAAAGACGCTATCGATCCCTTCACTTTCAAACTACTTATATATTAGTATATCAGAATAGGCAATAAACTTAGGGCTAAAACATTGGTTCTATACTTATAATCAGTGTTGGGTAAATTACTTAAAAATAGTAATCCACTACAAATTACAATTTATTTCTCTCATTTTACTTTACTAATTACTTCATTAAAAAATAATCACATTATTGCTTAAGTTACTTTCTAAAAAACATTTCTGTCAACAAATTCAAAATAATGTCTACTCTGCTTGGCCAAAAAAAGTCACATACTCTAATATTTTGATTACGGTGCGAATTCATCGTGGCGTAGTTTCAACTTAGTGCAACATCACAACATTTATTTCCATCCAGCATTAATTTTTAGCCGAGATCTTGTATTGATGACAGGAGAGTCAAACTACTCTGTGAAGTTTTCTCCAGCACATCCTAAAGACTTTCAATGGGGTTAAGGTCAGCATTCTGTGGTGGCCAATTCATGTGTGAAAATGATTCCTCATGCTCCCTGAACCACTCTTTCACAGTTTGAGAATAATCTTGGCATTGTCATCCTGTAATATGCCCATGCCACCAGGGATGAAAAAAATCAATAGATGGGATAACCTGGTCATTCAGTACATTCATTATATTATTTTATGCTTATATTATTTTATTTGTTTCCCTGTCTCAACCTCGGGACTCCTATCCTGAGGTCACCAGAACCGGCTGGATCCAGCACCATTCCAGCTTCATGCCAGTCAAACATCAACTGAACCTTAGATTTAGGATGGATCACGCCGAACCTCACCGAAATGACCGGCCAGGTTGAACTGCGTTTCACATCCCTGATCTCTGCCTGCATCACCTTAGTCTAATGATCGACTACACTCTTGAAATGGAATACATAGACTAACAATTGCCAACAAAAGCCTTCATCAGCCAATTAACAAGGACAATTGCATCTATGTGAACTTCTGCAGTTAATCCAGGATGGACTTCAAAGACATTGGTCATTAATCTTACAGTTCAAACAAAATCGACACTTACTTAGTTTAATAATTTTAAACCATGACTTGAACTATACATAAGTAATATTTACATTTTATTCATGATTTTAGCCAGCAGGGAACTGGCCCCCACAGTGAGTCTGGTTTCTCCCAAGGTTGTTTTTCTCCATTAATCAACATCTTATGGAGTTTTGTGTTCTTTGCCACAGTCGCCTTCAGCTTGCTCACTGGGGTTATTAATACAATTATTATTTAATTACTTATTTTTAAACACAATTAACAATCGTATTTTATCTAATTACACAATGATGACTCATCGACATTATAGACATTACAGTTTTAATCTGTTTTAATACATCTTCTGTTAATGCCTGATCTTCTGTACATCTGCTTTGAAACGATGTGTGTTGTGAAAGGCGCTATACAACTAAAATTGAATTTAATTGAAATGAATTCATGTAGTCAGCTGACTTAATTTTATTGCCGCATAACGTTGCTGAGCCTAGACCTGACCAATTGAAGCAACTCCAGATCATAACACTGCATCCAGAGGCTTGTACAGTGGGCATAATGCTTAAAGGGTGCATCACTTCTTGTGCTTCCCTTCTTACACTGATGCACCTTGAAATAGGGTAAATCTGGACTCATCGAACCCACATGCTCCCTAGCAAATTTAAGTTGTTTTTTTCCAATTAGCCTCACTAACAAGTGGCTTTCTTGTGGCCACACAGTTGTTTAGTCCCAATCCTGTAAATTCTCGTTGCATTGTGTGTGTGGAAATACTCTCACTTTCACTATTAAACATAGCTGTAAATTCTACAGTAATTTTTTTTTACAATGTAACTTCTCCAAGCGTTTTAGTGATCTCTGATCATGATCATTCAAGATTTTTTTCCGACCAAATTTCTTTCGCGAAGCTGATGGTTCACTTCTATCCTTCCAGGTTTTAATAATGCGTCGGACAGTTCTTAACCCAATTCCAGTGATTTCAGCAATCTCCTTAGTTGTTTTCTTTGCTTGATGCAGGCCAATAATTTGCCCATTCTGAAAAAAGATTATGTTTTTTCCACAACCACGGGATACATCTTCCGACATGGTTGCTAAAGTATGAGAAGCTACACATTGCATCAGTTAGGGTTAAAAAAAAATTGCCAGGTGAAACATATAACACTGCAATAATAATCCAAACATAACCTCTTACGTATCTTCTTATTTAAATCCAAACTTTTTTTTTGGCCAGGCTGTGTATATTTCTTTCTTGTTTATTGTTACACACAAGTTATAGCCTCAGCACCTCACATTTCTCCTTCACAATGACTTGGGGCCAAAACTAATGTATTTTACAAAAATAATATATTAGAAAAAAGCATCACCCTTAACGTACATAAAAGTACTAAAATATATTGAAAGTCATTAACTGTAATCTGATTACAAGAATTTAAAATCTAATGCATTACACTAACTTTGATTAAAAAGTAATGATATTACAGTAACTAATTACTTTGTAAATTAATTACATCCAACAATGCTTATAATCAAAAACTTTAAATAATGGTTTTATATTCTTCCATTGTTTTTAATTCAGATATGTAATTCCCAATGCTTCATGAGATTGTAGCTCATTCCCTCATAAAAAAAACACAAGGAACCTTTCTCAGTACTTTTTGCTTCAAAGCAAAGTTTGACATTTTGTGATTTACCTTAGAGTTGGTTTGTTTGGTTTACATTTCAGAACTCATTAATTGGTAATTTTCTATGTAAGAAATTAATGGGAAAATTACTGTTGCGCTCTGTTGATCAAATGCATCATCTCTTGCATACGTCCAGTGCTATTTTACATGCAACTACACCATTCACTGATCCAGGTGTAATATTAATGCCCTTATCAACCCTCTTGATTGCTGGACTCTGCCTCCAGGAGTTTTGTTTTGCCTGTTGAGCCAGTTTCTCTACTTCAACAGACACAATGTAAGTAGGCATCGGATTACAAGGGAAAGCCAATACAAACACATTGTCCTTCTCCCCACAGTGGCCAAAGTAGGCAGGTGAAACGTGCAGGATCCTGAAATACATTTAACCTTGCTATGTCATCACGCTAATGTCCTCCTCCTCCCGCACCTTTTTCTTTCGGAATATAAAGGCAGCTTACTTTCACATCCGTGTCACAGGCTACACAAAGAAACAAAGGACCAGGACACAAATCTATATTGGCATCAAAGCTAAGATTACTTGGTATATTCAGTTCCTTTTCTTTGTATTTTAAAAATTATTTTCTATTTGAGAGCACAGCTCTTTTTCGTGAAATGAATTACTGATCAGTGGCTTCTTTTTGTTTTTAGGTAAGAAGTACAACCAAAAAGAGACCATGTCAATGGGAATGGAGATCGGAGGCATTGCCCTGGGCATCATAGGTTGGATCTTTGGCATCATCACTTGTGCTCTCCCTATGTGGCGTGTCTCTGCCTTCATTGGCGCGAACATCGTCACTGCCCAAGTCATCTGGGAGGGTTTATGGATGAACTGTGTTGTCCAGAGCACTGGACAGATGCAATGTAAGGTCTACGATTCCATGCTGGCTTTATCTCAGGACCTGCAGGCTTCCAGAGCCATGACTGTCATCTCCATCATCTTGGCAATTCTTGGTGTGTTGGTCTCTGTCATGGGCGCCAAGTGCACCAATTGTATCGAGGATGAAGCGTCCAAGTCTAAAGTGATGATTGTTTCTGGCATCCTCTTCATTCTTGCTGGCATCCTACAGATCGTTCCAGTGGCCTGGGTGGCAAACCAAACCATTCGGGACTTTTACAACCCACTACTGTCCAACGGTCAGCAAAGAGAGCTTGGTGCATCACTCTACATAGGATTTGCAGCAGCTGCTCTGCTAATAATTGGAGGAGCGATTTTGTGCTGCTCCTGTCCCCCAAAGGAGAAGAAGTACAAGCCGCCAAGGATGGGCTACTCGGCTCCACGTTCTGCCAGTGGTGGATATGACAAGAAGGACTATGTTTAAATATAGCTATGTTGGAGAGTTAAGAAGGATTTGAAGGTCTCATACACATTGGGTGGAGATACTTCTGCACCCAATGAGAGGACTCCGAAATGAAGGGTCATGCGATGCTGTCAATATATGCTTTTCCTCTGTTTAAGGCTGGTGTGTGTTTAGGGTTTCATAGGTTTACTTGTAATGGATTTTGTGAGAAAGTTTGATATGTTTGCTATATGTTAAAGCATTTCATGTTTTATATAATTTAAGATGTTTAAATTTGCCTGTTTCTTTTTTGTTTGTTTTTTCAGCTGCAAAGTTCAGCTGTTGTCCTATACATTTCTATGTATTATGTTATACATAAAGGTCATCTTAAATGATGCTCTGGTGTCAGACCGGAAAATTAATTCACTGTTCTGTGTAAGTTGATATAAATACTTTAACTTTTTTGGCAAAGCTGTACCTGCTTCTGTCTAACTCCTTGTCAAAGACTAACATCTACAGGAACAGGAAGACTTTAACTCTTTGCATGTATTTGCTTATGAAAATTTCATTTGACAGAATCTGAATGCATGTTTGTTTTCATTTTGATCTCAATTGTGTTGATAAGTCAGGTTGAGCTTGTTTCTGTATAGTTCTTTTAAACCTTTTTGTACAATGTTCTCATAATTTGTAGAGTTGTGTTTATGATTGTCTACACAATTTAATGATTTTATGAAGTGTATATGTTTTTTCATAACCATTTGAATACAACTATACTGTACATATTCATTGTGTTTCCTTTATTTTATTACATTTGATTGTGTGCAAAAGAAGTCGTTGTTTACAGCATAATACAATATACTGATGGACTGGTGAACCTGGTAGATCCATTTTGGTCCTTTGTTCCGTTATCAGGGCAGTAGTGCGAATACACATTCTGGGAGATACCAAAAGGCATACAAACTGTAGAAAAGCTGTACTGTTTGCCATAGGTGGTGGCAGACAGATCCGACCAAAACCAGTCTGAATGGCTGGGCTGGGAGGGAGGGATTGTTATTTAAAGTTCAATGAATAAGGCATAAATATTTTAAGTTAAAAGTAATTTATACCCAAAGAGTTTTTAAAGTGATGATCCATCCAAATGATGTATTGAGCATCAAATAAAACATCAGAGGCTGCACATAGAGCTTTGCTTTATGAAGGAAATTAAAACACATAATAAATCCACACACAGCCTTCAGTACTACCCTAGTCCTTAAGGGATGTTAACATAATCCAGCCACATAGGTTTTGTTGCCCATGACTGCAAGATTTAAAGTATGTTCTATAACACTGTTGCCATGGAGACAATGCTTCTCAGGGTGACGCCCAGTTTCCACCTGTTAGAGAGGTAGGGGGAACTCCATTAGGCAATACATATATATATATATATATATATAAAATGCTTCCTTCTAGTCTGTATTTTCTCTGTAATACAAAGCAATTCAAGAGGGTTCAAAACTAAATCTAATTTTAGCATCATCAATCCAGTTTTACAGAACATTTATGTAATTAAAAAAAAAAACATTTGTTAATTGAAGGACAGTGCCACAAACATTATTCTGCTTTCAAAGCATTTAAACAGTGTACTGCATCACTATTTTGCAGAAATATGAACAAATCCATTGTTAGATTATGAAGAAGGATAGATATGTTAGGGAACTGGCTTTAAACTGTTTATACACAGACATATAACATACAGTATAGTAAAGACCATTGATTTAGGTTTTGAAATAAGTAATTTTGTCATTAAATGTAAGGGCATTTTGTTGAGTTGATATATGCACAGATGTACACCCATTTTATGCTGCAGGAGAATATGTGACCGGCAACAACATGTGCAGATTAATTTTTTTATTTATTTTTTTTACTGAACAAATAAAGACAAGGAAAAGACAAAAGGAAAAGTTTAACCAGAACTAAGACTTTTTGGGGTTTTTCTCTGCTATTGAATTAATCAAAAAGATCACATTTCCAACCTGCTCTACCTCCAAGACTTTACCAGTATTTGCATTTTAAATAGCATAATTACATATTAAAAATCACATATCTGCAACATACAATTGTCAAGTTCAAATTGATTCTTTCATTAATGACAAGTGAAACCAACACATTCTTTCATGCAGAGATATCAGAGGCAGAGTGCTCTATCTCCCACTAACAACCTTTTTAAGCACTTTGGGACAAAGGGCATTGCTTTTATAATTTTAATTATTTGATTATTTAAATGATTATCGACAATTTTGTGATTAAGTTGTATGAGTTTACAGCTACTGTAGAAAATGATTAATTATACAACAAAACAGTGATGAGCCCAAATCACTACTAGCCTACATCTTAACTTTATTACATACAAAAAATCTCAGAAGGCAATTACTCAAAAAGTGTTATCCAAAGAAAGGGTCAACAGAATTCTCTCAGCCTGCAGTATTGATTATCTCAGGAATGTGAGCTGAAGATTTCCTCCCCACTCGGGAGAAGGTCATAGAGATAGGGATTTGTAACAGAATTCTTTCTTTTGGAGTCAACAGACTGACCCCTCGTTTGAAATGTAGGGCACACTTTGTATGGGACACAGAGGGAATGAAATGCAACCTTCAACAAAACAAATCAAAACAAAACAGTGAAGTCTGTTCAGTCGCTTGATTCAGTTTTACATTTGATACATAACATGCATGAGAAAACTCCTAAAGGATTTATCATATTATTATGTCAAAACATTTGACATTTCAGTGACACACTTTGTAAAATGCAAAGAACACATTGGTCTTTAACATGGAAGTTACTGTGTGTTCTGTTGTTACCCAAATTTAACTCAGAATTTAACAGAAAACAGGATAGGACAAATGTACTTCCACTTGAAACCAAAGGAAATGTTTACAATTGAGTGTGCTGACCACACTTCTTTTTGTTCTGTGGATATATAATTAGGATTAGAGCAAAAACTTTTGATTTTGCCAATATTATTATCCTACATTTAAAAACCATAATAGGCTTATTTTTTACTAGTGATTTGATAATATACTCATGTGACAGGGCAGAGGGCGGGGTGATTGTGTAATTATATTTTGTGTCACACTTTGTGTGATTATACACATTAATGGGATAAAGGCCGATTGCGGATGGTGGTGCAACAAGAGAGATCGTTTACGGACATGTCCGTCGTGTGTGTGTGTGTGTGTGTTTGTCTTTTGTTTAAGTTAATCATTAAAATATTGTTTATATCGCCAGGCCAGTTCTAGCCTCCTCCTTTCCATTGAACTGCTTTAAAACTCATAACTATATTTTTGGGAACACTTGTTCACTCTTTTATTTATGTTAACAATAAAAGTGTGATTGTAAAGGTGACAAGAACCATATTTTTTTATATTATCAATTATTGAGAGCATTAACTGTATATGTCAGGTAAGATATTTGGCTAAAATTAGAGCCAAAAAAAAATAAAAATCGTTATTACGAGTCTTCCTTTAAGCAGCATTATGCTGGTGATGGTGACACGTTTAAAGAAATGCACACTGCTTTTATCATGTAGGCTGTGTCATAATGCACTTGACCGTTTTTGCCTACCGCGTTTACCTTTACTATAGCCCGCTCTACTAGAATAAATGTAAAATTCATAAAAAGGTAGTACTGTAAAAATGTTTTGGCAGTAGCAAAAAATGTTTCATTGTTGTGACATACATTTTTTTTTTTTTTCAAGTAAAATTGTTATTTAATCGAACGAAATCCTGCTGACAAATTGCAGGTTACCTCTTTTTACAGTATATAGTATGAGCTGAGATGTCAGGCCGGGTACATTTCGTTTGTGTTGTTCACGATATCTGTAGCCTGCAGTCTCCATAATGAAACCAGTCAAACATCACGTGACCGATACCGCAGCAGGTGAGTACAGGACATTTGCGTGTTTACAGTGGCTGGCGGAAGTTTGTCATAGTTTGCCAATAAACGGGATGAAGTCACCAAACGCCAAACGTGTTGACGAAACTAGAAATAAGTATGTCGCTAACCATTTGAATTTCCCTGGTTAGCATGCTTAAAACAGAATGAGTGAAATTGGCGTCTAATTACTGATATCCATTTCAAGTCATTAATAGGCCTTATTGTGTTTTGTAAAATTATTGTTTTATTAGAATTTATGAAATGTAAATTAAATTACCAACTGAAAAGCTAATAGTGAATTAGTAACATCTACAATTACATTTTCATTCGTAAAAACGCGTATTCTTGATATCAAGAATGGAATAGGCTAACTTGTGAAAATGCTAAAATGTTTTATATCAGTAAATTAGCTCTAGTAAAAACGTCCATTCTTAATATAAAAATGACCCGTGGAATTACTCATTCTTAATATCAAAAATGAACATAATTATTGATATCTGGAACTGCATTTTCACTATAATGAATTTCACAATGATCTCTCATGCACTCCTGTTCAAATCGCAATTACAGAAAATATTTTTTTACTAGGTCAAATTTCACATATCAGAAATGTATTAAAACTTATTTCAAATGTCAACAATTGAATTACAACTAGCAAAAATTCTAATTTTAGTGGTTTTCTGTCATCTTTAATGTTGTTTTAAAGAACACCTTTTAAGATATCTTTAATTTCTCTTCAAATTATTTTTATCTGAAATTAATTTCCAGGTACCTGAAATACCAAATCGAACATGTTGATATATATTTACAGATAAAAAAATGCACATAGTTGTAATTCAATTGTTGATATAAGGAATGGATATTTGTATAGTAACAATAATTGATATCAGAAATTATTATTTTTACCGGTATGGTAGTACATGGCTGATATGTGAATTTGGAGTTTTAACTAGAAAGAAATTAATAATACATATATCTGTAGGCCTAATTGCTTTTTTCACCAGAAGTGAATGACAGATCATTTTGAAATTCTACTAGTGGAAATCCAATTACAGATAATTTTTACTAGCAGAAATTAAACAATTTTAATCTTAAGAATAGGTATTCCCATGAGTAATGACATAATTTTTTACATCAAGAGTTAACATTATTACTAGTGCAAACCTGATTGCTGATATCAAATATTTGCATTTCAACTAGTGAAAATGTATTTGTAGATATCTAAAATGCATATCCTGTACATTATTAAATGTCAAAAGGTTTAAAATTATAATTGTTATTATAGCATTATTAACTGTGTGGAATGTTGTCCTTAGTGTCTGTTGAGTTCATTGTTATACACCGATCAGCCACAACATTAAAACCACCTGCATATTGTCCCAACAAAACAGCGCCAACCCGCATCTCATAATAGCATTCTGAGATGCTATTCTTCTCACCACAATTGTACAAATTGATTATCTGAGTTAACGTTGACTTTGTCAGTTTACATCAGTCTGGCCATTCTCTGTTGACCTTTCTATTCAACAAGGCATTTCCATCCACAGAACTGTCGCTCACTGGATGTTTTTTGTTTTTGGCACCATTCTGAGTAAATTATAGAGACTGTTGTGTGTGAAAATCCCAGGACATCAGCAGTTACACAAATACTCAAACCAGCCCATCTGACACTAACAATCATGCCACAGTCCAAATCACTGAGATAATTTTGGGACACCTACACAATATTAGACAGGTGGTTTTAATGTTGTGGCTGATCTGTGTATATATATATATATATATATATATATATATATATATATATATATATATATATATATATATATATATTTGTTTGTGGGACTAAATAAAATAAAATGCAAATGCTAATTTTCAAGGTCAAAGATACTGGGAAGCTATTGAGCCAGTACTGTTGAGACTGAGGTTTATGAGAGGCCTGATTGTTTGTGATCATGATATGAAAATCTTTAGTTCATCCATCCCACAATCTCCATTCAAATGGATATAGCAACAGTACATCTACAGCAGGGATGGGCAGCTTTGAAGGGGACGAGGGCCAACATTTTTTCTCCTTTCTACCAAGGGGCCTGATAACAAATTCACAATGTTCAACCCCCTTACTCAATCGCCTCATTAGTGTGGGTAATCTATGTACAACTAATGCAATGTTCTTTTAAAGATTGTGTTACTTATATTAACATTTGTATTAAAAAATATTTATAAAAACTAATATAATTATTTTTTAACTTGTGTTTTTACTAAAACATTGCTTGTCAAATTTATGCTCAATTGACAAGCAATATACTTCAGACTTACATTTTCAAGAAAATGTATCACATTTGCATTGTCTACATTTGCAACAGACAAACACAAATGAACAGACAACATTTTTGATCCCACCTCATAAAACAGCTTATAGGTATTAGTTATCTAAATATTATCGTCAATAACAATACTGGATAATCATACTTGTTTTTCGCAAGCACGAGCG
This sequence comes from Xyrauchen texanus, assembly GCF_025860055.1. Classification (NCBI taxonomy): domain Eukaryota; kingdom Metazoa; phylum Chordata; class Actinopteri; order Cypriniformes; family Catostomidae; genus Xyrauchen; species Xyrauchen texanus. The sequence goes on along the minus strand of NC_068309.1, from coordinate 21,207,577 downwards.
GAACAGAATTAGATGTCTTTGGTGATTCCCACACTGTCACGGATATTGTAAAACTTTTAATGCCTTTTACCCTTGTGTTTTATTTACTCTTTACATCTGTGAGGAGAGCAGCTCTGGTGTATGTATCTGTTATAGGCCTACTGTGCGCCTCTTTGATCACTTGATCAATGGTGTATTTGCGAATCAAATGGAAATATTTAATGACAGATTTCGTATCCAGGCAAACAAAAGACGTGGGTTCCACCTGCGTACATTAACAATAGTGCACTAGCTCGCTGACAAGCTGAGGTAAGATTTAGCTCAATTTACCTTATAAATAAAGAACAAGTGTAAGATGTTGCATGCTACAATCGTACAGAGAACAAGCTAAGAACAAGCGACCTCTTATGGTCAATAGTTGTAATAACATCATAACTGAACGCATTCAACATAATCCCCTTTTCAAAGAAATAATATCAATCCTCAATCTTGTCCGACGGGCCGTATTCAACAACACAGAGAGCCGAATACGCCCCACGGGCCGCCAGTTGCCCATCCTGATCTACAGGTATGCAAAACTTCTGTCCTGATTTGCTTAGACAGGTGTCTTGACAAAGTAGACTACTAAATGTTTATGATCTATCATTGAAAATACTGTGAAGTCTGATTTTAAGTTCTTCTGTTTAACAATATGGTATATCAAAGGATGTAAATGGCAATATTTTAATAGGAATGTAGAAAGATAGGCCTACTACAAGGCTGAAATCTTAGTGCAAGTTTAAATTCGTTCGGACTAATACATTTGTCAACTTAAAAAGACACTAACTTATGAGACTTTTAAGTGTGCTTTAGTTGTTTTGAACTATCCATTCCCCTCAGAACTATTATTGTACTCCATTAAAACCATTGGGGCAGGTTTTATTTACCTTCCCTTCACTTTATCAAGTCTTCATAACGTTGTCTGTGGCGCCACTCTCTGGTAATAATACCTGAGCTATGCCTTTAAAAAGGCAAGTCAGTCCACTCGGTGGCTATTTTAGATATGCTCCCGGGCAGGCTGGGCTATGAAGCTATAACATTCCTAAGCTACCTGTTAGCATCCCCATCAGAGATAGTTTAGCAGAAATGAGCCACTTCTATAAAAATAAATGAGAGAAACTGGAACGCTCACGGAGCACTGAACGCCGTAGAAAGGAAGTCCGCCTTACAGTTAAAAGAGCCAATCACCTTTTAGATACAGAAATCACCTGTCAATCAACTGTAGCCTAGATTGCACATGCGCATTAGCTTTAAAAGTCGGGAAATTGCGTTTTAACGTAATATAGGCTAAGGTAAAAAATTCACAATTTATTATACCAGTACTGTCAGATTTTATTTCTGATTTGAAATATCCTCTTTGATCAAATTATTGTCAAACTGTTGTTGAGATTTTGGACTTAAGCCTACTCCGTTCAAGTAGATAGGAGCTGCACTGGCATGACTGGATATAGCCTCCCGAGAGCGTTCCAAAAATTAACAACAGTGGACTGACTTGCTAGAACATCTTTGTCCCCATTCATCTCTATTGCTGTGCTCGTCAATGGGAATAGATAGGGAAAATATAAATCAATTTCACACTTTTAAGAGCCATTTAAAAACAATCCATCACCGAATGATGTTACACGTATTAACATCGTATTACACGTAATGTAAGGATTTAGATTGAAATAGTTCTTGGATATTCTTTTTTTCATCATAAAACATGGCTGCTTTTGAATGGCTGTCTATGGTGAACGTCTCGGTTACGTACATAACCTCGGTTCCCTGAGACGAAGGAAACGAGACATTGCTTAGTAAAGCATATTGGGACTGCCTTCATACACAACCTATTTGAAACCTCTCTATAATAACGGCAATTTTCTAATATTGGCTATGGCGTTTTAGCCACGCCTGTTTTGGTGCAAAACTGACCGCTATAAATACAGGTGCACAGACACCATTTCCTCAGAATTTCTGACTGAGAACAAGGAGCGCATCGCTCGTGCCTCAAAAACTCAGAGTCTTGTAGTGCGGCTAGTGTTCGCATGTCTCGTTCCCTTCGCCTCTAGGGAAGACCAGTCTGGGTGAAGCTCTTTGACTGCCCTTGTAAGGACGTGGAGCATCTCCCTGTCAGTGGCGAGTGCATGTTCCTCACCCTCGTTGGGGGGAGGGGCAGCAGCATCATCCACTGACCATTTGCCTGATGCGGCGAGAGACATGACATCGTCGTCATCCCCAGCGTCAGATCCGCCAAACGAGACGAGGCAGCTTGCTCCTTCAGAAGCCGGAGCTCATCTCGCACATAGCCTACTAGGAAACATGTGCTTGGTGGAGATTGAGGGGCTCGTGGGGTGTGTGCCATGACTAAATCCACTTCAAATTCATTCTGCTCGACCTCACGGCACTGTGGATGATTCGTGAGTGAAGCGACTTGAGACTCATGTACTCACAGTGAGGACAGTCTGTCTCCATGAGAAAACGCAGCTCTCATGCTGGTCTGACGGCGGGATGTGTCTCTCGCACAAGGAACACTTACGGAACAATATATTGAAAAAGACGCAAACATGTATGTGACTCTTTTATATATTATATAAATATGTATATTTATATAATTTATATTTATATCATACAAATACAATTGCTTTTTAAAGGATACTCTACACCTGCCGATGCTCTGCGGAGAATCAGGATGCAGAGGTCCGTTCACCAGCAAAGCGTCAAGGCGGAGATGTTCGCCGGAGCACTGCAGGGGAGTGGAGAGTCTTCTCGCTGCCATTAAGGTAGAGGGCTTCGAGACATGAGATGATCGCTGTCATGAAGGAAGTAATTGTGAGGAAATAGTCAGTTTTGCGCCAAAACATGCAGGGCTCAAACAACATAGCCAATAATAGAATATTGCCGTTATTATAGAGAGGTCTCAAATAGGTTGTGTATGAAGGCACTCCCTATATGCGTTACTACACAATGTCAAGTGGACTGAGTCGTAAGGGAAGCTTTTTGCCATTGGGTGGTGTAGTTCCAGCATCTACCAGCAGAGGCTAATAGGGATCTGGGCAGCTATTTTTTATTTAATCAAGTGGTATTAAACTGCAGCTCCTTTCTACTTGGATGGGGAAAGACCGAAATCTCCAAAACTTTTGGTCAAGATTACGAACAAATAACATATTTAAAATAAGCAGTAAAATCTGTCAAAATCCCAGATTAATCCCAGAAAAAAAGCCAGAACAAAATCTGGCTCAGATCACGCTAAAACAATCAGGCTTGTTCAGCTAATGCGCATGCGCGTTCTAGAGTTGATTGACAGGTGATGTTTGTATCTTCTTCTTTTTTTTTAGCTAGTTTGCCACCAAAAGTGCATTACCACCACCAACTGGAATGTGGACCATCGGGAATAGGGACTAATAGATTAAATTCTTTATATAAACCAATTTCTTTTAGATATTCCAACAACATCACATGTACTGAGACAAATATAGCAAAAAAGTCTTTAGAGATAAGTTTATACCCTTGTTTCTTAATTTTGTATGAGCTTGATTCTTTCCTCATCATATGTTTTGCAAGAGAGAAGCACATGCTTGACAGTTTCCAGGTGATCAGTGTATACAGTTTCCTGATACATGCTTTTCTATTATATAAAGTGAACTGTTCAGACCAGAGTTCACCCATCACAAATCTGTCTTTGAATAATATATAGATGTCTTCCTCTTACTTCATTATCCCATCTATCTTGCCAGTTTTTGTTAGCAAACACTCTTAACCGTCCATTTAATCCTGCTTTACCCAATGTGATGTCTAAGTCTATCACTAGAGGTTTAGAGCTTCCTTTGCCAGATAATCAGCCTCTTCATTCCCTTCTACCCCTACGTGAGCTGGTACACATATGAAGAATATGACAGTGCCTAGTCTGTTAATTTTAAATATGCCTTGTTAAATTTCACAGACTATATCATCTCTGGATGATGGTTGCCAAGTTGCCAGACTTACCAATGCTGAATAAGAGCCAGTGCATAGGCCTACTAGAGCATTCATTGGTTGGACTTCCTTCACCCATTGCAGTGCTAATATAATTGGCAATAACTCTGTGGTATAAACTGATATATGGTCTGGTTGTCATTTTCTTTACATATATTTTAATATGTGGGGTGGATATTGCTAATGTTGGATGTCTGTATCTAAAAGGCGATTGGCTCTTATACCTGCAAGGCGGGACTTCCTTTGTTACATCCGTTGGCCGTTGCGATTGCTCCCATTCATTTTAATACGAGTGGCCCGTCTCTGCTAAACTATTTCTGGTTTGCTTAAGAATTTATCAGAATTTGTTTTCCTGTCTTTTTTTCTTGTTTTATTTATTTTCTTTTTTTAGTTTGTCTTTTTCTTTATTTATTTTTTATACTTTTATTAATCTCCTGTTTTTACTGGTGTGAGGTCTGATTTCAATATTTCTGACGTACAACGTCGTGACGTCATGTACGGTCTGGAATGTCGTGTGGCCCCGGTTAGCTAACAACAACGACCTTCGAGATCGCCAAACCCGTTTGAATGAATGCCGTTAAGACTCAGGCTTTAGCATGTCACGATTTTCCATCAGTAACCTCTACCGTATTTGGACGAGAGGAGTGTTTGGTGGGCCGTCGTCGTGTTTATCTGTTACCGGAGTTCGGGATTTTTGCAGCGGAGTCTCGCGACTGGACAGCGCTGGCAGTGACAGTGCACGCGCTGTCAGGTGCTCTCCATTTCATATTCTGATTCAAATATTGTAATCACTCAGGAATGCATGTGGTTCCCTGTACTTTATTTTAAAGTGATTGCATATGTATGCTGGATCGAATTAGCATATTAGCCAGTTAGATTTTTTTTAAATGTTTAAAAAAGGGTAAAACTACAGCAAAAATGTCGGCTGTTTATGCTTGTCATGCTCTGTTTTGGTTGTTTACACATAACGGTCACATTATAAAGTCATACATTAAATAGCTCGTTGGTTATGGTTATGAACAAGGTCGCGTGTTCACTCCACTTTAAAGGTTCTGTAAGCAATTTTAACCGTTCTCAAACTTGTATGGGCTAGTTGCACAAGACGCCATGGTTGATTTCTGGTGTAGAGACCGAAATCGCATTTTATGTGAGGTGTTTACAGTAAAGGGATTTAAAATGTATTGTAGCGTCGTAATGAAGACACGGGAGGCCGATCTCATTATCAGTGTGTTTATTTAATGCTGTTGTTGGCCACAACCACGCCGTACACCTGTAATTGTTAGGTGACACACATGAAACAGCGATTAATCCCTTCTGCACCCCTTTACACACACATACTGTACACGAAACATTCAGGAACAGCTCTCAATGCAAGCCAGTCAAATGCGTAACACAAGTAATTTCTCTTAACATTTCAGTACGTTACAGTATGTATGGATTACATCGATGACTATGAAGGTAAGAAATGATAATAAAGATCAGAAAGAGCAGTAGCTAATCTACATTTCTGTGAACATGAATAAACAGTGCTAGGTTTGATACAGATTTGTTATAATATACAATTGTAAGATGGATATACAACAGCAGTGTAAATAATGTCAGATAATCCACAATGTTTCTGTGAATGCCTTACTTCTAAATACACACATATGCAACTTTAATCACTTTCTGGGAACACTACAATAGGGTTTAATTAATAAACCATGGTGAATGCATTTGGTATAATGAACTAAAAATGCAAACATTTTTACAGCATTAATCTAGGTTAATGTTTAATTTAAATATACTGTTGTTCATTGGTAATTGCCATACATAATATATTTCCTCATGTAAAGGTATAGATAGAAACAGGGGTGTTTAATAATCAAAACAAGCAAGTACAACCCGTGGATGCTTCACGCTTCAACCCCCCACTCTTCTCTCTTTCTTTACTTGTAAACCTGCTCAAGCTGTTCTCAATAAAGTATTCTTTGAAAGTTTCTTCTCAAAGCAACAATAAAGCCATGTTTACACCATGATCACTGTGTGTGATCTTACTCCGTTTCAGTGCTCATACAACCGTTATTGTGTCGAAGTCTGTTCACCAATGTTTAATGTTTAACAGCACTACAGGAAACACCAACTGGGGAAACAGGGGGAAAAGACTTCGGCACAACACTGAACGTAAACATGCACACGCTCGCGTTGCTAAAGCTCACCGAGGCCATCTTGTGCACCAAGCCAACTGACAACCGTCAAACTGACCTCCACTGTTTTTAGTGATTAATGATGTCACTGAGACAATTTAATTTATATCTCTCGGGGAATAGGGGAACTTTCTGCTTGTCATTTCATTAAAAAAATCTCTTACAGCACCTTTAAGTATATTAACAAAAATAATTGAAATAATGTGACTTTAATTGTTTTGATCAAGTCAGGTCATATTTGTCATCCAGCATGTCAATGTTTTGATTGTGTGATAAGGTTTCAGTTCTCAGATCTTCATTGAACATGCATACTTGCTCTCTCCTAGCCCTGTTAACCTGACGTACGATGTGTTCGATGGGAAGGGAGACGGCACACCATTGGTGTTTCTACATGGTTTATTTGGGAGCAAGTCCAACTTTCACTCCATAGCCAAGTCCCTGGTACAGCGGACAGGAAGGAAGGTATGGTTTCATTTTCTTCAGTGGTTTAGAACGTGTGTGCTGTGGACTGTCCAGAGTCTTTTGTTAGTGTCCTGACTGCACTTTGTCTAGTTAGGTGCTGACAGTAGATGCTCGTAACCATGGCAAAAGCCCACACAGTCCTGTCCTGACCTACGAAGCAATGACCTGTGATCTGACACATCTGCTTGGCCAACTGCACATTGGGAAGTGTGTCCTGATTGGACACAGCATGGGAGGCAAAGTTGCAATGACGACAGCCCTGTCTCAGGTATTGTGTGCCACGTCCTGTCTGGGTTTAAAAATCACAGTTTTAAGAATTTCTTCAAATTGTGGCTGCACGTTCATACTCAACATATGTAATTTAACATTTGTTAACTAAAACAAAGAGTGTCTTAATGAATCTTTGTCTCTGTCTTATTCAGCCTAGTTTAGTGGAACGTCTGGTTGTTGTTGACATTAGCCCCTCTACGACCTCCGTCCACAGCAGTTTCCATGGCTACATTCAGGCAATGAAAGAAGTGAAGATAGCCAGCAACATCCCACGTTCCACAGCACGTAGACTGGCCGAGGACCAGCTCAGAAAGCTAGTTAAGGTAAATCCACAAGGTCTATATCAAAATTTCCCATTGTAAGCCCAAAGTATACTTTGATTTTGGCGCGAACACTCAGCGTCTGCATACAGTCGAGCATGAGCCTGTCAGAGTATACTCCATATGACCGTGCACGTACACAAGCGGTTGGTGCATGCGCTATAAAGATCTCTTTATAGTCCTTCAGACTTGAGTAATACAAATGGTACCTCCAGACCTCCTTACACATGCACTCTTGACTTGCACATCCACTGTTGTCGTTTTCACATTCGTCTCCTGTTATTTAGTGACGATTATATCGCCATTTGAATGCTTTTTTGTGACAGCAATGGCTTTGCAGTGAGTGTTGGGAGATTGTGGACACACTAATTAGTAGTGTCAATAATTACAGGCCCATGTTCATTGAATGCGTGGTTAGAAAAATCAGGCTGTGTGCATTCAATCCTCGGGCACTCTGCTGATGATAATTTTCATCATGTGTCCTGTACTTTGTATGTTTTATTTGATATACCACAGTAACCGCTTCCAAGCATACATCTAGTAAATATGTAAATGCAACATTGATAGAGTGGCATATAAGAATTTCAAAATCGTATTGTGTTCTGGAAGTAAAAATTCCATACATTTTTCCATTGGGAAGTGGATTTCTTTTTAACAATAACTTATAAACCTATAAAGACAGACCTACCATGAGCTCAGAGGTTGTTCATCAACGTTATTTCAACTTCATTTTTAAGTTTAATAGAGGAATTTCTGATAAACAACTACACTACCCATGGTCTTCAGGGGAAACGGTCCAACACTTTGAGAGTCCCAGCAAACAAGTTCTACAGCAACCGAAATAAACATACACTCTCAAACTACTTGTATATTTGCAAAAACCTGAATATTTGGCAATAAAATCTAAATAGATTTTTTCTATTCTTGGAATCAACAACTTTAAATCAATAGTTTTATATTTTTATCGTTTTTAATTTGACATCATTAGCTATGCTTCATGGGATTGTAGTTCATGCCCTCATGAAAGAGGTCAAGTACACAGTCTTGTACTTTTGTATATTTGTTTGATTTTCAAATACATTTATACTTCAAATTGAAGCATGTTGTGATTCACCTCGGAGCTGGTTGGTATGGTTCATGGCCTAGAACTCTTTTATGAAGAATTTAATTAAATTCCTATTGAAGAAATGTATGGGGAAAATACTTCTGGAACCAAGATGGCTGAAAAAGTGGGTGGGCACAAATCATCCAGTGGACATTTATGTAATTTGCAGGAGCGTTCAGTTCGTCAGTTCCTCCTCACAAACCTGGAGGAGCAAAATGGTGAGTACAGCTGGAGGATTAACCTGGAGGCCATCTCAAACCACCTAGAGGATGTCATAGGTTTTCCTGAATTTAACACCACTTATGAGGGCCCTACCCTTTTCTTGGGTGGCAGTAGTTCAGCCTACATAAGGTAATTATTTTTAGAACAGTTTTTAGAAATGATGGGGTTTATTTAATCTCTTTATGTCTTTTCTTTAATCAATGTTTGATTGTCTTTAAATGTATGTTTATTATTTAAATCTTTATCTCTTTTCATGCCCTGGTCACCTTGGTTATCCTCTTAGCTCAGAGGATTACCCAAAAATCCAGCAGCTTTTTCCCTGTGCAGATATCCAGTATATCCCAGATGCCAGTCACTGGATTCATGCTGATAAGCCATTGGATTTCATCAGCTCCATAATAACTTTCCTGCAATCATAGTCCATGTCTGAGGAGGAGGACATGTACTGTACAGGTGGGCCCAATGAGAAACGGACACTGAATATAGGGTATGGGTGTGGACCATGCTGATTTTTCCAAATAGTCCCTTACTTTAAAATGCACAATTGGACAGTTATATTGCTTGGTGAATTCATGTTTTAATGTTGTGGCATAGCATAGTATACTGAATACAGTTTCATTAAGAGGATATATATATACATATATATATATATAACAGAAATCTTGTCATTTGTTTAAAATGAGGATATTTGTTTGTAGATCAGAACAGTAAATCCAGTGGCTTGTTTCTGAATAACTTAGCTGCATAATTCACTGTTTGACAATTAGACTAGACTGACATTTTCAGTTTTTTTAATTGTATAAACGTCTTTTAAAGTTTGCTTTGTTTTTGTTTTTTGGCCAACATAATGTTGACATGGACATACTTGCGCTGCAGCTCTAATAAGAAATATAAAGCTGTCTATGCAAACAATGCTATATGATGTTCTCTAAGATTGGTCTTTAGAATGTTTTAATAACAGTTAAAGTTAAGCTGTTATTTAAAGCAGTTTTGTAATGTGTTACTTAACTGTTGGAATGAAGCTGAGGTACTGTAATGTAACTCAAATGGATAACCTTAAGAGTTAGGCTTTGAGGTACTACACTTGCATTCTGTTTGCAGGTTCAGCAGCACTGTTTTTCTAGAAAAAAAGTTTTATTTTTGACTGCTTTTCTTGCAAGCCCATTCAACCCTTAGGTATTTTTTTATTTTTATTCATCATAGTTAATGTATAAATAGATAAACTACATGCATGTAGCCCACATGTGATAAAATGTCTGTTTAGTTGCTTTTTCAAACTTGTACCTTTTAGATACTGCATAGCTATGATGTTTTGTATCATGTACGTTAGTGTGATTTAAAGAGAGAACAATGTGCCTACTTCTGCACACTTTCTTTTTAGCTTGGTAGGATTTTCCCTGTTCTGGTTGTCAGTTTTTGAAATAACAAAGCAGGAGTTTATGAGAAACATTTCCTCGACCAGTGGTGGCTAACAATGAGCACGTTTACATGCACGTTCTTACAACGATTATGCTTTATAAGCCGACAAAATCTGCGTTCACATAACTGCAATAAACCACATTCCTTTATCAGCATAATGGCCATAAACAGGTTATGAATAACCCGATCGACACGGGTAGATTTTTGCACATTACGCCGATTTCACATGCCATGTAAGCACCTTACACAGTGTTCTTACTGGCTCATCCAATGTGTGCACATGTTGAACACATGCCTCTACACGGTTTGACGTCAAAAGTAAAGACTAACGCAATTATTTAAAATGTCATGTAAATGCGGATTTCTTGCCTTGTCAGATTTTTAAATAAGCTGATTGTAGAGAGTAATCCGCGTATTGGTGTGCAGGTAAACAGGCTCATTGTGTGTGTGGCATAACATTTTGTTTTGTTTTTATTTTTTTAAAGATTACTCAATTCAATTTGATTAAATTGAAATGCGTAAATCTTAAAATTCTTTTCAGAGTGTACATTTATCTAGAATAAATATAAACGCACTGTTTTTGGCAGCTCGGTTTAAGAACTGCCATCACAAGGGTATATTTTGTTAATTTCGAAAGTTTCAATGTTTGTACATGAGTAGTTTGTATGTCTATAAACTTGTATTTGAACCTGTATTTAAATGTATAATATAATAAATATTATATTTATTACTACTGTATCTTAATAATCAAGAAATATGCTGCAAAAGTACTTGAGAACCTAATGCACAAACATCTATGTTAATGTGTTTACACTAACCAGTGCTGTCAATGCTGCATTTATGTTTTTTTTAATTTGCTTGTTTACAGAATACTGTTTCAGTTGTATTTTGAAAGTGATTAGACTTTGTCATGGCGCTCACAGTATTTTGATATATGTTCATTAAACAATGTATTCCTATTGTATTTGAGTAAAATATTATTTGGCTTCATGCAGTCTTGTTTGTTTGAAGTGGAGGTGTGTATCGTTTCTATTTGGTACATGGTGAAAATGGCTCTTTGTTCTATAGTTTTAATGTCTCTGCGTATCTGTGTGCAGATATGTCAATACTCAATAAATGTACAAGTCTCCAATCTGATGTATGCGTAGAAATGATTGCCACATACAGTAACTTTCCTATAGTCACCTTTATAGACCTTATTCACGGTAGCGCCATCTTTATTATTAAAAATCTTCATTTTTAATGGGAATGACAAGGAGGCTGTGAGGGATAGACATATATCTTTTCAATGGCATGCTGTAAAATGCTAGATCACATCTGAGTTTTTTGTCTAATGAATGTTCTTGAATACGTTTTTGCAATGTTCTGTCCAAAGACACTTTAAACTGCAATACAACACATTGAAGAGGGCACGTGCTGTGAAAAAGGTCTATATGGCCCTATAAAATCAGCCTTGAATTCTACATTGTTGTGTCTTTGTAACCTTTATTCCCATTTCTTAAAATAGGACGTTTAAATAAGTTATGTCATTCATTGACTGTGGGTCAACAGAAATCTCAGAGTATCACAATCGTAGATCAACTCAAGTTCGTTCCACTTTTATAATGAAAGGAAAAATAATATATTGATTTATCATATTATGACATACACTGGTGACCTAAATCAATGAACACCCATTGTTAATTTAACAGTGATGAACAATACAGAAGTGGATGTTATGCCTAACACATCAGTCCAATGAAACTGTTTGAAAATGGTATTCTCTGTTGATCTTTTGTGTCTGAGACTCTTTGACAGTTCCGTGTGTACCAGTTCTCCCGCGTCTGAATTTGTCCTTCCATCTCTGTGTCCCTGGAGTGTTAGGAGATGGAGATTGTGATAGAGACACAGGCACATGTGTTAAGGTGGGAAAATCTGGGTTTGGAGGGAGGGGCTTATTTGATCGCCGCAGAACCCCAAACCCTTTAGACTTCTTCCGAGCCTGTTCCTCCTGTTGTTTCATAAGCTGGTGATGAAGAATGGTCTGTACATCATCCTGTAAGAGACATTTCAGTGTTAACACATGCCCAACATGCATGGATTATTGATATCTATATGAGGAAAATGCATATATATATATATATATATATATATATATATATATATATATATATATATATATATATATATTAGTCTTTTATATTTTAATAGGTATGATGGAAACCTGTCCAGATGGCTACATAGGCTCAAGACCTGACAGTCCTAGCAGATGTTCTACAGACTTCATCCTAAGAGTTTACACTTCCCTCTAGTTTACATTAAACAATATTATAAATTATAATCAGTATAATGTACATTTTTTGGATTAATATATTGCTCTACAAGTCTGAAATAAGGTATTTTAAGGGTATACAGTAGTTCACCCCAAAATAAAAACTGTCATCATTTACCCACCCTGATGTTGTTTCAAACCATATTATATATTTTTCTTCCGTTGAACACAACATATATATATATAATATCAGTTGAAGTCAGAAGTTTACATACACTTAGGTTATAGTCATTAAAATTCATATTGGCAAACTATAGTTTTGTCAAGTCATGTAGGACATCTACTTTGTAAATGACACATTATTTACAGACAGATTGTTTCACTTTTAATTGACTATCACAATTCCAGCGGGTCAGAAGTTAACTGTGCCTTTAAGCAGCTTGAAAAAAATATGTCACGCATTTATAATTAATGCCTGAATGTACCACATTCATCTGTACAAAGAATAGTACACAGGCATCATATCACTCAGGAATGAGACGCATTCTGTCTCCTAGAGATGAGTTTGGTGTGAAAAATGCAAATCAATCCCAGAACAACAGCAAAGGACTTTGTGAAGATGCTGAAGGAAACAGGTAAACAAGTATCTATATCCACAGTAAAACAAGTCCAATATCAACATAAACTGAAAGGCTGCTCAGCAAGGAAGAATCCACTGCTCCAAAATTGCCGTAAAAAAGCCAGACTACAGTTTGAATATGCACATGGGGACGAAGATCTTACTTTTTGGAGAAATGTTCTCTGGTCTGATGAAACAAAATTTTAACCGCTTGGCCATAATGACCATCGTTATGTTTGGAGGAAAAATGGTGAGGCTTGCAAGCTGAAGAACACCATCCCAACCATTAAGCATGAGGGTAGCAGCATGTTGTGGGGGTCCTTTGCTGCAGGAGGGACTGGTGCACTTCACAAAATATATTGCATCATGAGGAAGGAAAATTATGTGGATATATTGAAGCAACATCTCAAGACTTCAGCCAGGAAGTTAAAGCTCGTCGCAAATGGATCTTCCATGGACAATGACCCCATGCATACCCCCATTGTAGTGGCAAAATTACTTAAGGAAAAGAAAGTCAAGGTATTGGAGTGGCCATCACAAATCCCTGACCTCATCCCAAAGAAATTTTGTGGGAAGAACTGAAAATGCATGTGTGAGCAAGGAGGCCTACAAACCTGACTCAGTTACACTAGTTCTGTCTGGAGGAAGGGGCCAAAATTCCTTCTAATTGTGAGAAGCTTTTGGAAGGCTACTCAAAAAATTTGACCCAAGTTAAACAATTTAAAGGCAATGCTACGAAATACTAACAAAGTGTATGTAAACTTCTGACCCAATGGAAATGTAATGAAAGAAATAAAAACTGAAATAAATAATTCTCTCTACTATTATTCTGACATTTCACATTCATAAATTGAAGTAGTGATCCTTACTGACCTAAGACAGGGAATGTTTTCTACAATTAAATGTCAAGAATTGTGAAACTTCTGACTTCAACTGGATATATATATATAGACACACACACACACACACACACACACACACACACACACACACACACACACACACACACACACACATACTGTATATACACTCAATAGCCACTTTATTAGGAACACCTTTACATCTACATATTTAAGCAATTATGCCAATCATGTGTCAGCAGTGTAATGTATAAAATCATAGAAATGTGGTAGCAACAGAGTATATACAGTGGGTACGGAAATTATTCAGACCCCCTTACATTTTTCACTCTTTGTTATATTGCAGCCATTTGCTAAAATCATTTAAGTTCATTTTTTTTCCTCATTATTGTACACATAGCACCCCATATTGACAGAAAAACACAGAATTGTTGACATTTTTACACATTTATTAATAAAGAAAAACTGAAATATCACATGGTCCTAAGTATTCAGACCCTTTGCTGTGACACTCATATATTTAACTCAGGTGCTGTCCATTTCTTCTGATCATCCTTGAGATGGTTCTACACCTTCAATTGAGTCCAGCTGTGTTTGATTATACTGATTGGACTTGATTAGGAAAGCCACACACCTGTCTATATAAGACCTTACAGCTCACAGTGCATGTCAGAGCAAATGAGAATCATGAGGTCAAAGGAACTGCCTGAAGAGCTCAGAGACAGAATTGTGGCAAGGCACAGATCTGGCCAAGGTTACAAAAAAATTTCTGCTGCCCTTAATGTTCATAAGAGCACAGTGGCCTCCATAATCCTTAAATGGAAGACGTTTGAGACGACCAGAACCCTTCCTAGAGCTGGCCGTCTGGCCAAACTGAGCTATCGGGGGAGAAGATCCTTGGTGAGAGAGGTAAAGAAGAACCCAAAGATCACTGTGGCTGAGCTCCAGAGATGCAGTCAGGAGATGGGAGAAAGTTGTAATAAGTCAACCATCACTGCAGCCATCCACCAGTCGGGGCTTTATGGCAGAGTGGCCCGACGGAAGCCTCTCCTCAGTGCAAGACACATGAAAAAACACCTGAAGGACTCCAAGATGGTGATAAATAAGATTCTCTGATCTGATGAGACCAAGATAGAACTTTTTGGCCTTAATTCTAAGCGGTATGTGTGGAGAAAACCAGGCACTGCTCATCACCTGTCCAATACAGTCTCAACAGTGAAGCATGGTGGTGGCAGCATCATGCTGTGGGGGTGTTTTTCAGCTGCAGGGACAGGACGACTGGTTGCAATCGAGGGAAAGATGAATGCAGCCAAGTACAGGGATATCCTGGACGAAAACCTTCTCCAGAGTGCTCTGGACCTCAGACTGGGCCGAAGGTTCACCTTCCAACAAGACAATGACCCTAAGCACACCGCTAAAATAACGAAGGAGTGGCTTCACAACAACTCTGTGACTGTTCTTGAATGGCCCAGCCAGAGCCCTGACTTAAACCCAATTGAGCATCTCTGGAGAGACCTGAAAATTGCTGTCCACCAACGTTTACCATCCAACCTGACAGAACTGGAGAGGATCTGCAAGGAGGAATGGCAGAGGATACCCAAATCCAGATGTGAAAAACTTGTTGCATCTTTCCCAAAAAGACTCATGGCTGTATTAGATCAAAAGGGTGCTTCTACTAAATACTGAACAAAGGGTCTGAATACTTAGGACCATGTGATATTTCAGTTTTTCTTTTTTAATAAATGTGCAAAAATGTCAACAATTCTGTGTTTTTCTGTCAATATGGGGTGCTATGTGTACAATAATGAGGAAAAAAATGAACTTAAATGATTTTAGCAAATGGCTGCAATATAACAAGAGTGAAACATTTAAAGGGGTCTGAATACTTTCCGTACCCACTATATATATATATATATATATATATTTTTATTATTATTTTTATTAACTTTCAGTACAATAAACAGAGTGGATTTTTCTACCTGGCCACCTTGTTTGAGGCCACATCACAACAATGATCAGATCTGCTGTAGCACCCTGCTAAAATCTCCTCCGCCTATTTTTCTAAATTGCTTCCGCGATTTACAAGGAAATTTCATATTGATACATTATTATTAATAATGTGAGATTATTAAGATGTTTTAATTTTATTTAATTATTTCTGGATGACCAGAAGTGCATCTTTAGATTTGGGCTCGAACGGGCCCTCGAGCTCCTGCTGCTCCATTCTGTGCACGCCACTGATAAAGGTGAATAAATGATGACAACATTTTAATTTCTGGGTAACTTATCCCTTTAATATGTTGACAGGCTAATTTATAAAATAATTGAGTGAATTTGAAATCGTTGCTACTGGAAATGTAAGTTGGTTAAAATTCTGCTGACATTTTTTTTTTACTGAAATTTCACCATTTCTATCATGTTAAAAATATCTGTGTTCTTGTTGCTGCTTTGAAGTTAGCTAAAAGTTAGCTTTAAAAGATGGAAAAATGTATTTAGCCAGTTATGGTTTTAAACTTATTTTAAATCTCCTATTAGCACAAGAAGGCTCATTAGAAACTTTGTTTTGAGTGAGTCCCTAGAAGACAACCTCAGAAGTTCGGAATCAAAAGATTGTCCTCATTTCACTGTCAGTAAAATATGAGACTGTTTAAACATACTTTCCAGGCTTCCAGTTCTATGGACATTTCTAGTCGACTTTGAACAGCCTCCAAAAGTTGGTTGTTCAGTGTCATCAATTCGTTCTTGCTTTTCAATAGCTCAGACTCCATTGCCTGTTTCCTGCATTGAAATAATAATAATAATTATATATATATATATATATATATATATATATATATATATATATATATATATATATATATATATATAAACTAACAACAACAACAACAACAAACATTGAAGTACTTTTCTTTAACAGTTCATGTGCCAAATTAAAGAATATTTAAAAAAAAAAAGAGTTTGTCATCCGTTAGCTAGTGTATATATTTATCTGTTTGGTCTACATAGGTATCAACCCAACTCACTTTGCAATGGCCTTATCCCTTTCATGTAGTGCTTGCTGCAAAATGGCAGCATCTTCCCCTGTTTTCAGCTTTCCCTGCAAATGATAACATACAGATTGTATTTTTATTTTTTTAATGGTTCTGGTACTGTTCTTAGGAGTCATAGCATGTAAATGCAATGATTACTAACAGAGGAGGGATGTTCATTTCATGAGCTCAAAAAGAAGGCATGCCCAATATGAGCTGATGGCATGGTTAAAGCTCACCTGAGAGGTATGATTAAGGGCAAGTCTACGGGCCACGTTCTGCAGTTGAATCAGTGCAATATCCAAAGGGTTGGCCTGGGAGGGCTGATTTAATTCTGCAGTCTCAAACTCCGTCATAGGGAGTAGCAGATTCACAATAGACTGAATCTCCTCTGTCACCTAGAGTTTTTACACCACAAAAACAATGAAGATATTTAGGACAAACCCTGCTTGCATCAATTCATTTATTTTAATGAGGCAGTCTGTAGACAAGATAAGAATTGAGCATTAAAAGTCTCGGTTATAACAAAGTCAAATTAAAAGTTTTTATAAGATTGAAAGTTATTTTTTAAACATATAAGACACAGACTCACCTGTTCGCTGTTTTGACTCCAACAAGGTCCGCTTTCGCTCTGCCTTTGCAGTCTATCCACCTGAGCCTTAAGCTTTAGACTGCGCTGTTGTGATAGTTCAACCTCCCTTTTTACTTGCTTCAGCTACCGCCATAGAGACAATGTGTAAGGTGAGCATGCACAACAACATACATGACTCTATTCTTATGGGTGGATATGGCCACAATGTACTGTAAATACACTTGTGATGCATGTGTAAGACCATTCAAAATTTTACCAGTGACACTCAGTCCCACTTTTTATCACACGATGTAACCAAATATTACTGAGAGTATTCAAAAGTTTAAGAAGCAGTTACTGAAAAACTATTGTTTCACTCAATGTCTATCATGGTTATGGCCCTGGTCACACACCTGCAAACATAAATACAGCCTTGTGTGTTTTAAAACCCTGCTATTCCAGATTATTTAGAATGATAAGACAGATGGAATCTCCAGGCACAAAATGGAAACATTCCACACCAAATCTAAAATAGCTCATATTTCATCTTTGTTTGAAATCATGTGATTTTTTTTTGATCAACTTGATTGAAACATGTTTAGGAAAATATTAATTATGGAGCAAGTGAAATCAACCAATATTCTTTTTAAAGTTTCTTCTGGATATCCTATGTTTGCTGTAAATATGGCCATAAACAAAGAAACTCATATTTGTGATTAGCAAGTCAGAAATTAAAGTAAATTAATGAATAAAAAGCCCTATTCCCTGG